>NC_068355.1:83145151-83259618 GCF_020536995.1 Dreissena polymorpha | reverse complement strand
ACTGCAATGTCGCTCAAGGTATATGACAGCAAGTAAGAAATGCTGAAACCAATGATTGGCAAATCGCCATGACAAAGTAACCTTGGAACTTTTGAAGAATGTCTTATATGGTACCAGACAATATTTCTTACAATACTTCTTATATGAGACTCAACAGTATTTTTATATGGGACCCAACAATATTACTTATATGAGACCCGAAAATTAGTGTAAACATGTTTATTTCTTATATGGGACCCTACGATGTTTATTACTTGTAAGAGGCCCAACAGATAACAGAAATACCATGGGTCAGACTGGCTGGCTCTTCACTTGGCTCCCTCCTATCATGGGTCAGACTGGCTGGCTCTTCACTTGGCTCCCTCCTATCATGGGTCAGACTGCCTGGCTCTTCACTGTCAGCAGTTGACATGGACTCTGAAAGAACCAAAGTGAAACCTGTAGATTGCATATGATCAGCACAGTCAACACTGGCATGTTGTATCATGAGAGGCTCTGACTCCTGTATAGATTCTAGACTGTGGGTGTCTTCAACAGTTGCCTCAATGACTGTAACATATAATGTCAACAGTGGGGTCTTGTATGTCTATTATCCATTGGTGGGTCTTGCTGAAATCTATAGAAAATATATATTGGCTTGGATAACAGAAGGTTTTGCTATTATGTTTACGTGACATGGTTCAGAAAAAAAGGCCATATGAATGTGACAAAATTAAATTGAGTTTTTAAAATGTTCTTAAAGTTCGTTCTTTTCCTATTCAGATAATGTACACGTTTTATATGATCAAATGAAAACTTGTTCAAACCTATAATTTTGAAGAGATGCTGTGTGAACTCTAAAAATGTTTTTATATCAATGCAACTATTTTGACGATATAATTTTGCAAGAAGTTTTGTCCGTTGTTTACTACTATACATGTAATATGGCCAATTTGTATTGTTACACGTTCTAAATTAAATGAATTAGCATAGTGATTAAATTTGTGTGATGTTTGTCTAAAATAATTTTTAAAACGTCGGAAAATAATGCATATCTTCACAACGTCATTTCTCCGTTATTTGACGTTCACACAAAAGGGGCCTTTTTCAGAAACGCGCCACATATATATAAGTATATAGTCAACAGTTGGGCCTTGATATTATTATCCATTGGTGGGTCTTACTGAAATCTACAGAAAAGTATATTGGACATTACAACTGAAGTTTTGCTGTTATGTATATCATAAGTTATAGTTTTTTGTTTACAGTGTATATTGGTTCCTCTACCCAAACAGTGCACGTATGACCAAGAAAAAATTTGACGAGGAGTAATATGTGCACTGGAGGGGTAGAGGAACCCATATACACTGTGACAAAAACTTACAAACAATTTTATAATACTTCAAATTCTTTAAAACAGCCAAAAAATCCTTCATTTAACGGACAAAAATCCCTTTTTGCCATTCAAGATGTTAAAGACAATATCCACATGCCGCAACCCTTAATATGATGAGTAATAGAAGGGTGTCGTTTTTACGTACATATTATACGTGTATAAAAATGTATAACAACGGCAAATGCATTTCTGCAAATATTTGAATGTCTGTGAACATGCCATAATTAGCTTTATGTTGTATTGTGTCATTGTATTCGTTGTGGATTCAGGGCTTTTTTTTCCTTCTTTGCGATTGGCCATGGACGGACATTTCACAATTTTGACACGGCCAATTCACAATCCTTTCATGTCCGTGAATATTTACAAAAACGGCCGTTTTAAATCGTGAAAAAACGGACTGTTCGTGCTCAAAACTGTAAAAAGAAGAAGAAGAAGATGTTTAAAGAAAAAGTTAACGCACGCATGGACACACGACGGACACAGGACCATGACATAAGCCCCGCTGGCCAGATGGAGCTAAAAATAAATATATATTTTTTTTTAGGTGGAATTTTTTTGACCAGAAAGGGGAAACAAACAGCCTAGTTCGGCGTCTGTTATAGAAGGTAAAAAACCCGTTTCTAAAATGGGACCCAGCAATACTTCTTATAGGACCCAACAATATTTCTTATATGGTACCTGACAATATTTCTTACAATGCTTATTATACATGGGACCCAACAATGTTTCGTATATGGGACCCAACAATACTTCTAATATAGGACCCAACAATATTTCTTATAATACTTCTTATATGGGACTCAACAGTATTTCTTATATGGGACCCAACAATATTACTTATATGAGACCCGAAAATTAGTGTAAACATGTTTATTTTCTTATATGGGACCCTACGATGTTTATTACTTGTAAGAGGCCCAACAATTCTTATTACATGTATTTAGGCAGAAATATTGCAATAATAAAGCTTCAAACAAGGATACATCGTAAACAACCTAATAAATAAATATTCTGCCCATTGGGAATTGGCAAAAATGACTTCGCAAACTGGAAATCTGAAATTGGAAATTCTGCAATCTGGTACAAAGATGGCGAAGATCACAGCTTAATTGCTTTATTCGTCCATTTAACAGATTTTAATGGCATAGAGGTTAAACGACTTTCGACAGCTCATTGGTGTTAATCTGTTGTGTAATGTCAATAAAGGTGTGAAAAACTCGCAAGTCATGTTTATAACATGTATTCCCTATCAGAGCAGTATGTGTAAGAAAAATAAATGAAATAATCCAGGCAATTTGTTTCATGCTTATGCAGTGCAACTGTTAACAGATATTCACTTTCATTTTAACCCATTATCAGAAAGTACCACTCAAAATGTGCAGCTCCATGAAAAACACATACATGCCAAATATGAAGTAGCTTTCTTCAATATAGCAAAAGTGATTGCAAAATGTTAAAGTTGGCAGAAACAGACCAACAGGGGAAAATCCATATGTCCCCCACTATAGTGAATGGGAACATAAAAAATAAAATGGGCTGGGTGGTGGTGGGGGGGGGGGGAGGGGGGTATAGTGTAAGGGTGTGGTGGTCATTTATAAGGTGGGGGGAGTCTATTGTGGTATGTCAGTTAAGAGTTGTTTTGTCAAATTATCAGTCAAATCTAATCATAAATAAGAAGTTATGGCAATTTTAGCAAAATTAAATAATTTGACCTTGAGAGTCAAGGTCATTCAAAGGTCAAGGTAAAATTCAACTTGCCAGGTACAGTACCCTCATGATAGCATGAAAGTATTTGAAGTTTAGAATCAATAACCTTGATACTTTAGAAGTAAAATGGATCTAAACACAAAATTCACATAACCAAATCTTCAATTTTCTAAGTATAAAGGGCCCATAATTCCGTCAGAATGCCAGTCAGAGTTGCATGACTTTGCCTGCACAGTCCCCTTATGATAGTTAATAAGTGTTGCAAGTATGAAAGCAATAGCTTTGATACTTACGGAATAAAGTGGACCTAAACACAAAACTTAACCAAATTTTCAATTTTCTAAGTATAAAAAGGGCACATAATTCTGTCAAAATGCACGCCAGAGTTATCTAACTTTGCCTGCCCAGTCCCCTCTTGATAGTTAGTAAGTGTACCAAGTTTGAATGCAAAAGCATTGATACTTAATGAGTAAAGTGGACCTAAATCAGGGGGTTTTCAGCACTGTCTGCGCCTCCGGAAAACGGAGGCACTCCCAAAGCAAACGGACCCGATCCCAAACCAAAATATTAAAAAAAAAGTCCCAACTTCCAAAAAAAAAATTTTTTTTTTTCTTTAAAGAATGAAGTGTCTTATAACTTGTGTGACTAACCAGTGTTTGTTTTGGTAAAAAATATCTGCTATAAGGTTTTGACTGTTCAGTTCTTATCTCAGAGTGTAACTGTAACTAATAAACAAAAATGCAGTACTTGAATAAACGTTGAACACGCCCAATATTGCATCTGTTTATATAAAGAAGACAAAATAACAAATAAAAACAAATTTATTTGTTAAACTACTGAATTATTTAAGCATGATATATTCACTATTTTTTCCCAAATGAGCTGTTTAATCGAAGCAAAATTTCCCCAAATGGCCAATTGTGTCGATAAAAAATTCCCAATTTGGTCAGACTCCTTTTCCCAAAATAGACAGAAAAACCCCTGTAAATGCAAAACTTAATCGGACGCCTACGCCAAGGTGATGACAATAGCTCATAATTTTTTTCAAAAAATAGATGAGCTAAAAATGAAAAGATGCAAACTAACATGAAAATTAAATCTTAACAAGCAGGCTGTAATGATACCTTTGAATTTGATTTTGCCATTCACTGGATAATTCAAGTATCATATACATGTTTGCCCTAGGTGGCAGACCATTTAAAGCGGGTATATACGATCTTGTCAAATATTTATTAATTAATATAAAATGTGCAAAAAACTTATTATACATATATTTCAAAATAAACTAAAATACAAGTAAAGAAGAACATTTGTCGGAAAATGCGAAATAAGCAGAATATTTAAAATTGAAATCGAAAAAGCCTGTACAGCCGAATTCGCCAGCATGTATATCATGCATGTAAGATGTGAATCTAAATTTAGTTTAACGGTTCATTTTAAATTCCTGCAGCGATATTGATTCATACGACACACGAACACTTACTTAAAAGACGAATGCATCGGTTATTGTAGGAAAATATGTACGAATTATCTTCGTCACAATCAGCTTGGTGCGCAAGTTTGCATTTGCTGCATTTTATGAAATTCGTCTTAAATGTATCATTTTTCTTGCATATTGCGTGTTATTATAGCATATTTGTTTCAATATATTACAATTTAACGCATTTAAAAATCGAATATACCCGCTTAAAGTTATGTTGCTTTTTTCCTAAGAGATGTACATGAATATGTGTGCCAACTATCATTTGCATACTTTTGACAGTATTGAAATTATCATAACTATTTATCAGCCTTGAAAAAAACTGACAACCATGATGCGAAGTTGGCCATAAAAACTTATTTTCTTTGAACGTTCTGCTAAATTGTATTTCACAAGATTGGCTTACTCAATAATTAGACAATTTAAACAAGAATATTTACCTACTTACTTCCCAATATTACCATTCAAAGTATCATTACATCCATTAAAAACTGTGAACTAACATACCATTGGCTTTCTTTTCCTACAAATTATTGCAAAAGTAACTTAATATTGATTTTATAAAAGGTACCAGATAACACAAGACTAAACAAAGGTCCAACAAGATGTGTTTGTGAAACACAATGTCCCCCTATATGACGTTTGACCTTGAAGGATGACCTTGACCCTTCACCACTCAAAATGTGCAGCTTCATGAGATACACATGCATGCCAAATATGAAGTTGCTATCTTCAATATAGCAAAAGTTATTGCAAAATGTTAAAGTTGGCGCAAACCAACCAGCAGACCAACCAACCAACCAACAGACCAACAGACAGGGCAAAAACAATATGTCCCCCACTACTATAGTGGGGGACATAAAAAAGCCCAATATTGCTCAACAGCTATAATAAAGATTGCTGAACTCTTATTGATTTGTGGGGTTGATTAACTTGGAACATAAGATGAATCTGATAGCTCATTAATTTTTGTAAAAGATGTGATCTCCAAGGAAGGAGCAAATTTTAACCAAAGGGGCATTATTTAAACAATCCTGATAGTGGACCAATTAGAGACGCTAGATACCAAATACAAATGTATAAATGCTCTTTCCTTTTTGTTACAGGGAAAAAATAAGAATGTGGGCGTCTCATCAGGATCCAAACTGTTTGCTATTCTAATAATATTCTATGAAAAAAACTCGAAGAAAATGCTAATTTTTGAAATTCAGCAGATGAATTAGAGCAGGAGACACATTTCCCAGCATGCAAAGGGTTAACAGCTGTTTTTGAGGATACAATTATGTTAGCGAAAAGCCATAAGCTGTTTGATGACAAAAGTTATGTTAGTAGTTTGACATCCATTCATGTGTGCTTCTTCATGATAATGGCATCATCTATTTATTAAATATGATGTATATGATATAACTAACCTTCCATGGTAGATCAGACACACTATAGTCATAAAGAAGCTCCTCTCCTGTCTGAATGTCTCTTTGAGCAAATAAGCATAGGTATGGTTTTTGTGTGTTCATTTTCAGCACAAAATAATTGTAGATGTCACTATCTATTAATGTAGGAAAGTCCATTAAGTCACTACTCAAAAATACGTAATAGCCAATATGGCGGCGCCCTTATTATCGATTCTGGGATTGTCTATATTGCGGAGGATACTGGCAGTGGTCAATGTATAGTGATTGAGCATGCCTGTATTTACGTCATCGTCCAAGATGGTGGCAAGCAGAAAAGAAATTACGATGAACGGCAAAATGATAAATAACATTCGAATTAACAACGGATACCATATGGTTATAAGGAAATAATTTAATGGGTGTGTCAATTAACCCTCAAGACTAATTTTGAGATTAAAACAACACATATTTAGTAGAAATCTGCACAGTGAATGTGTGTCACTGAAACCAGTGTTAGAAAATTGCAGTTCAGTCTACTAGCAATACATTTTAATTATATGGGTCTCAACATTAGTCATTAAGTGTAAACATGTCTACTTCTAATAAAGGGCCAGGCCCAACAATTTTCATTACTTATATGGATACCTAAAGTGTTAATTATAGATTTAATGTTAATTAAATTATAAGGGACCCTAGAATGTCAACTTGTATCTTTTATGTTGGACCCAACGATGCTTTTTACGTATATGGGACCCAACAATGTTTCTTATATGAGATCAAACAATATTTCTTACAATACTTTTTATATATGGGACCCAACAATGTTTCTTATATGGGACCCAACAATACTTCTTATATAGGACCCAACAATATTTCTTATATAATATGGTACCTGACAATATTTCTTGCAAAATTTCTTAAATATGGGACCCAACAATGTTTCTTATACGGGACCCAACAATACTTCTTATATAGGACCCAGCAATATTTCTTATATGGTACCTGACAATATACCTTATATGGGACCCCACAATATTACTTATATGGGACCCAACAGTATTTCATATATGAGACTCAACAATATGACTTATATGAAATCTGAAAATTAGTGTCAACATGTTTATTTCTTATATGGGACCCTACAATTTTTATAACTGATAAGAGGCCCAACAATGTTTATAACATGTATTTTGGCAGAGGAAGAAGTATTGCAATATTGCAATATCATCTGTTTACCACCACTGTTTCCCTTTGAAAGAAAGGAAGTATCTGAAGAGAAGGGGAATGGGAAGCTTGGTATTAGTTTATAGCCGTGTGGATACATAATTATGGCTGAATGTTACTGCTTCTGTTACTGATTATCATAAAAGCTTTAAAGCAACAATCAATATTCCATTAAAAATTTCCTCTGTATTTTGGCAAAGAAATATTAATCTTAGTCTTTTACAGATGACACAGAGGGAAAGTTTTGAAAAAAAATCGGTTAAAAAATAATACAATATAAAGAAGTGAAACTCCAGCTGCTGGAGCAGTATTGAATTTTCATTAAAAACAATTAGTAGGTCCTTTATTTAAGGCAAGTGACCGATTGCCCAAACAGTACAAAACAGCACAATACAGCACAATACAAACCAACATAAACACAAAATATGAATAAAGCTGGGGTCACCGCCTTGGAACGGTCAATGCAAAGCATTGGGGGTTTAAACCTGGTTATAGAGCGCTCAACCTCACACTTGGCCCAGCAATATTCATAATACATTTAAGTGTAAATAAAATTTAACGTCATAGCATTGTTACTCAAGTTAAACAATAATAAAAGGGAATTAAAACGCATTCAATTTAATTGCTATTTAATTACTCAATTGCATTGAAGATACAAGAGTAACAGAATTACAACTTTTTGACGAACGATCAAATAAAACTATTAACAATTGTCAACTACATTCCTTCTTTATAGAAAAGATTTGAGAATACAGAATCATAGAGTTAATATCTCAGATAATCATCGCGCAAATACAGGAAGAAGCAGCAATAATGGGTGTAAAAATTCCATATTACATAGCTTGGTTGTTTATGTGACTGCTAAACAAATTACAAGGCATTTTTCCTGAACAATTCCAGGGAACAGTTAAGCATTTGAAACTTGAAATGTTTTATTTTATTCATAAACCCATGTGGGACAGACAGACACAGTGATTGCAGTATAGCTCCAATCACTTGTGGTAGGGGAAAGCCATATAAAAAGCTACAGCTTTTAAGTGGAGCAAATAATGGTTATTACATGTAATTAACCTTCGGTTTATGACAATTTATTGCAATTTTTCCCCAAAAGTGCCCGTCACATGGTATTTCCCCTTTTGAAAGGTAAGGCCGTATCCCAGAGTCAATTGTTTGTTTGCTTAAAGGATTTGATGCCCATTTTATTTGTTCAAACATATAAAGGCAAAAACATGTAGTGCCAGCTGAAATTGAAATTAACAAACAAGATTAAATGACTTAAGGTCAAGGCTACAAAGAGGAATCTTAAATGATGCACAGTACCAACTCCAGGGATTTTCTTAACTCTTTCAGTGCTGGAACCGAATTTTGAAGGCCTTTGCAAACAGTTTGGATCCAGATGAGACGCCACAGAATGTGGCGTCTCATCAGGATCCAAACTGTTTGCTATTCTTATAGTATTCTTTGAAAAAATTCAAAGAAAACGCTAATTTGAGAAATTCAGCAGACAACATTTTAGCAGACGACAAATTTCCCAGCATGCAAAGGTTTAAGAACTTGACTTCCACTTGCACAGATCCTAGGCCCAAGCGTTCTTGAGTTATCATCCGGAAACCACCTGGTGGACGGACCGACAGACCGACATGTGCAAAGCAATATACCATGCAAGATTAATACATGGCTCTATATCTAACATAAATGATATTTAAATTTTCATAATATTTAATGATTAATCAAATAACTGTAGAGAATGAAATTTTGAAAGGCCTTATTACTCACTTAATGTCATAAAGACTAGTCACTTTAGGGAGAAGTTCTGCAAAATCTCAAACAGAAGAAGGAATAACGTTGGTCCAGTTCTTTAAGATTAATATTAAATTGTGTTTTGGAAACAGTCAATCTTTAGAAAATTGAAAACAGTTTAGACAAATGATCGTTGTTGGCAATGTTATTGAAACGACCATACTATTGACTGCTAGCCGCTGACAATCGAACTGGACGGGGCTTTATAATCAATAATCGAGGTGACTGCCAACAGCTGTTGTGTTGGAATGTATTTGAAACTCTGACCTTTGGGCAAAAGAATTTGGTTGAATTTAGATTGATCAGGTTTAATGCCTTCTTGAACCCAAATTAAGGTCATTTTGCAAGTGGTCAGGACATGAACCAGCTTTCCTACTTCTTGTGACCAGTATTAGCCAACCACAAGTGACCCACTTCTTCCCAACTTGATTCAGAGGTTGGGGAAGAATGACCTACAAATACAATGTTACAATGTTCGGGAACCAATCTCTATGAAGAAACTTTATCCTACCCCCAGATTCAAACCTAAAAATTGACAGTCTGGCGCTCTATCAACTGAGCCATCAACTCAGCTAGCTGGGCAGGCCCAAAACATTTTGGATTAAAAAAATCAATGCACAGAAAGCAGAAAGCATACTTCATTTTAGCATATGATCATATAACCGGACATTACCTAACTTTTGGTTCCTAAACATCAGTAAATTACAGACTGCGCATTGCGATAAATAGTTGATATTTTAGATGATATTTAATATATAGCATCTTCAAGGTCTGTTCTTTAAAACGCACTGATTGAGTCGTAATGGGAAAGACTCTTTGTCAAACATTTCGGTATGTTTTGCTGACATTTATATACAATTTTGTTGATTTCTGTCTCGTTTCCAAATCGAGGTTAAACATTGTTCGCGGCCACATGCTAGTATAACTATGTTGGCAAGCAAGAAGTTTAAGCATTAATTTTAAGGCCATTTAGTAGTCCTGCCTGCAAAAGTCCATTTCAGTTTTGATTCGTGTTTAAAGATTTTGCAGCACCTTAAATGAAATAAAGAATAAGGACAATAACAGATCAAGCGTGATAATATGCGTATTGCTAATATATTATATTAAAATATATGAAAATCTTGTTGATTCTTACAATAAATGACATCAATCTTATAGTTTTATTTATGATCCATGTTTAATATCGATGATTATATATGATTCAAATAATTTCATGGTTTTTAACACGCCCATATCTTTCTGATCTATTTAGGATTTTCATCAGATATTTCACACAAGAATACAAGATCACATATAGAAAACAATCAATAACAATAACAAAAACATGAATATTATTTATAACTGGCAATATAACTTGGTCCTTGTAAACAACAAAGTTCATGTTTCGACATTTTAAATAATATGTTAAATGCCCCCCTCCTTGAGTGGTTTTGATCATGTGATCCGTTATAGCTACAACTGATCCGTTAATGCATGAATTCTGCGGCGAAAAAAAGGTAACACAAATACATTTTGGATTTGACAAGGCGGACAGTCGCTCCAACATTATTTTGCCAACCCGGCTAACATCTATAATTAACAGACAATTAAATTTGCCAACTTGTTAACAGAAAGCCAATTTAACATGAGCGGATCAATGTGATTTTAATAAATCAATTTACTTATTAAGAAACTATGTTACAGTTGGTCGATTCTTTAAATGTAATTTAGCAATCTGTGAAAACAATATGTATATATTGTAATGTCAATATTACGCCAATAATTTACTACCAACATGGAACTTCTAACAAACAAACGCAGTCAGTCTGTGCTATGCTTAGAGGGTCACTCGTACTCAAAGAAGCACATGTCTAAGTCAACCATATGATGGTTATGCAGTAAATCGAACATGTCTGTACAGTCGAATTTGCCTGCATGTTGCATTTTATGAATTTCGTCTTCAATGTATAATTTTTCTGGTATAACATTCTATCAATATATAACAATTTAATTCTTTGCTATTATATAAATATAATCGGTGATAAAACGCGTAAGAAAGAAGACGGTGAGCCACTGACAGACACAAAAGACCTTTTGTTTGGATGTTTTTTCGTTTGTGTATTTTGTGTATATATATGTTTATAAATGTCATATAAATGTCATATCATAAAAACAAATGAAATTAAGAACAACATATTTGCGGTTTTTATGTTTATCCCATTCGCAAAATGGCACTTACATGTATTCCAATAAATGTAATGTAGGAAATGTAATGTTTTGAATTGGCTAACTGTCAACAAGTTGGCAAAATTAATTGTCGGTTAATTATAGGTGTAAGTCTTTGATAGGCATATAGAACGTTTTGCCGTTGAATAAAAATAATGTAGGAGCGACTGTCCGGGTTGACAAAATAATGTAGAAGCGATTGTCCGAGTTGGCAAAATAATATAGGAGCTACTGTCCGCCCTATCAAAACATTGTAGGAGCGAATGTCCGCCCTGTCAAATTTAGCGTTAGCTAAAGAAACTTCAGCGTACAGTTTATATAGTATTGACATATCTGTACGCTGAAGTCAACCCTGTATCGAAAGTCAACCAGAGTGGTGACAGATTTATGTCACGCTATAAATCAAAGACAGTATGTTTTCTTGGATACATTCCTTCATATATTGGTGAATGAATATAAATTACTGCATCGGGGCATATTTTAAGATTCAAATGTTTCAAATGCATCTTACAATAGATGAAAATAACTCTCATCAGCCTGAAAGTCATAATTTTGCACCATTGTCACTTTGTCATGTGACGAGTTTTCATTTGGATACTTTCGGATCGACCTTGACATTTTTTGCTGGAATTGTAAACATTACTTTCGTTTTCTGAAATCTATTATTTGTGATTAACAAGTTACGTCTGGTGGATTTAAACACTGATTTCAAAGTGAATTTGGTAATTTTGAATATTTTGTACATTGATTTTGTATTTACACTACAATTTGTTTACAAAACAAGCAAGAATAATTATAAAAAAAAAACGGGAAATGTCTTTCTGAATTTGTAAACAATTGAGCACATGGTTTGTTACTAAAAATAGAAATAACATCATATGACCGTGAAATCTCGGGAGATTCGCATTTCAATCATGTGTGTCACGTCACTGTTTTTCTCGATAGACCAGTTGAATGTTATTGTTTACATTCGGGATTTTCCGCGCATGCGCACTGGCTGGTTGGCAAAAAACACTGGTTACAGTAACGTAAAACATGTATACATGTCGTTTGTTTAGTCAATAAAACGATACAAAAATCCGAAATAAACATAAAAACTCTTAAATAATAGTGCAAAAATATAATATTTAGTACCAATAAATGTATTTTCATAAATATAATTACCTCTGTATAAAAATACATATTAATAATATTAATACATCAGACTAAAAACTGGCAATCCAACAAAACAAAACAATAAATATTCTTTCATATTTTTTGTGATTGTAAGATTTTGGTAAATTATATTTCAAAGATAATAACACATACATTAATTTGATTATAATTATAAGTGGTGCAGATATTGTTATTGTTCATAAGCGAACGAAGGTGCAAGAGGGGCATTTAATCAATTATAAAACGAAGCCCTAAAAGCGGAATACATTACAATTAATAAACATTGTAGTAATTTTATTTTACATGGAATGAATTACCGTTTCGTTTCCATCGAATGACAATATCATAAAGTTTAGCATACATATGAAAAACAAGAACTGCATATTAAGCAAATTAAACTGTCTTTGCATGCACTCTCTTTACTGGTGGTAAGGAGTGATAACAATCTAGCATTTTATGATAAATATATCTATATATTAATTTATTTTACGCAAGTATTTTTTACCCTTTTGTTGTTTGCTTGTTTTCATGTCATTTCATACACTACAGAAACGTACAATCTTAACATGAATAGCCGAGTTTACATTTGCCGGTACTCGTTAAATACGTTAATTGTGTAGCAATGAAATTGCACAATATTTTTAATTTATAGTTATTAACACTCTATTATTATGATTAAACAGGCTAATATATACATACACTAATTCCTGTTAATCCATTTCGGACAAATATCTTCATTTTTTAATATGTTCAAATATTTTATTAAAGCAACTGTTTCGTATTTTGGCTTTACAATTTTGCTTAGATGATCGCTCAATATGCCAAGAGATGACATGGAGGTATCATAAATGATGTTTAATGACCAGACACTTGTATGCCACATGTGGTTTATGCAGTGGCCAAGAATAGGTCCCTGGATTTATCACACCATGTGTTCTTTGTAATTGTTTGGACAGTATCCGATCATAACGAGATAATCGCTTTATGATGAACAAAAGTGCAATAAAACACCGGGTTAAAAACGCTGAAACAAAGAGTGTCAAAATTGGTGTGAATAATTAAATAAAAACAATTACATTTATCAAGAGAATTTATTTAATGTGTAACAAGGCAAGTTTTTACAGGCATGTTCAAATCAGTTACTATATGTTGCGTACATAAAGTCGATCTATTTGCTGTTTGTTTACATCCTTATTTTTGTTCGTTCATTAAATTTGTTTTATTCTGAAAAAATTTCAATATCAGAGAATTTTTTATCTAAAAAATGGTCGCGAAGATGTGCCAAGTAGAGATTTTTATGGTAACTGCATACCGTGCTCGTATATTGTGTTCCACTCCAGATTTCGTTTATAGTAAAAACAAATAATAACAACAATATAATCGTTCCAAAAATGCATTTCCTTGCACGCTTATGTTTAATTCAGACATAGTTAGTAAAATTATATTTGATATAGTGCATGATTATCAATAAAAACGATTATTATTTCAACTTTCTCTATAAGCGCTTATATGAATTTCACCTCTTTTTGCCAACCAGTGGGCGGAGTGTAATATTTGCAGGTGCGCGTGACTTCACTCGTCAACTGGTCTATATGTTAGAGCAGAAAAGATAAATGTTAAATGTTTAAGATAGTATTTTGTAAAAAAACATATCAGTTAAATGTGAAAAATGTCAATCTTTCCAATAAAGACATAAAGTAGCTGATTTGGGCCAATAACTGCTTTTACAAGCTGTTTTGGAGCGGTCTTTGTTAACTGTCAACTTTTCGTATATTCCTGGTTGACTTTCCTACTGGGGTTGGTCCATAACTTTAATGTTGCGCCATTCAAAATTCATAGAAAGCGAATTTTAAAGTTATTGAAGCCAGAACTAATTTAGCGTAGGAGCGATTGTTTGTGGGAGCGTTTGTCTGGAAACCTTATCAAACTGATGTAAAAGAAGTCTTAAACCATTTATTGCTTTTCCCCAGAACAACTTTATTACGCTACTGATCCGGTAATAGTAACATGACTGTACCACTAAGGCTAGTCCAACTGTCTTGTGTGGTTAAAGATTCTGTTCTTTTATAATTTATTTCCCCAGTCTAACCATTGCAGTCAGCCTAAAACATATATTGAACTTGTATCGCATGGAAATGATCTGATGCTACAATCATGCTTGCTTTCATGAATGTCACTATATCTGCATTAAATGCAGATTATAGGTTACATTTGTTTGTTTGCGGTAACAAGGTTGTCACCTAAATTCGTGCCACGGCTTTACATGTTTGAAATATGTTTTCATTGTCAGCAAACGTTTCAGAAACTGTGTCCTAATTATTGGTTGCAGTTTCAGTTTAAATTCAGTCATTTGCAGAATAATTTTAATAACCAAAAATATAAATAAACCTAATAAATATTATCGCCACTTACCTTTTTAAGTTTAACCGCGAAAATTGGCAATTTTTATTACAGAGTTGTCGGGCGCCGAGTTGTCGTTCGTTGCTATGCTGGTTCCCGGTAAATCACTGCGCCGAGGTTGGTCAATCTCATACGCAGTGGCCTCCCTTATTCTAGAAAAAGACATTAATGATTGGCGAATGCCCAAGGGAAGTAACTGCTGTGTGGAGTTTGACCTAATGTGTGCTAATGGGAGATATAGGCCCGACAATTCGAGTAAAATTACACATGCAAATTTGAATTTAAAAATAGTCATGAGTATGTTAAGCAGCCTTTTTTTAAGTGGGTCTTCAACTGTCGGGTCCAAGTGCCCGATAATCGACTTTGGGACCCGACAATCGACTAAAGACCCAACAATACGGCCGTAAAATGGACGTTTGACCCACCATTTTACCCAATCTGAAACTATATATATATATATATATATATATAGTTATATAGATATATATATATAGATATATATATATAGAGATATAGTTTTATATATAATAGATATATATATATATATATATATAGAGGTATATATATAGATCTCTCTCTCTCTCTCTCTCTCTCTCTCTCTCTCTCTCTCTCTCTCTCTCTCTCTCTCTCTCTCTCTCTCCTCTCTCTCTCTCTCTCTCTATATATATATATATATATATATATATATATATATATATACATATATATAAAGATTAATACATATATATATATATATATAACACTATATATAAAACTATATATATATATATAAAACAATCGTTGATAATTTTTATTTGCTCAACAGAATCAACCTCATACGCGTGAACTTAATTGATTTTGAACGATTGAATTGTATTCTACATCCTTTCTAGGTTTTCCTCGATCAGATTGTGTGCGACTTTGTTGACACGACATCCTTAATTGAGTGAGTAATATTTTATCTTTTTCCCCCTTTAGGGATTGAAGCAAATATCCGGATATCGGAATACTTATCAAGTATTCGGAATATAAAAGAGGATCCGAATACTTCATAAAATGAAATTATCCTCGTTGTTAAACACATTATGCTTCTTATCGTATATCGTTAATCTGTATACCAGACATCGTTGGGGAACGGTACAACAATCTGTTAGTTTTTTTCTCAGCGGATGCTTGTGACAGTACAACCCCCATCACTTTGTTGCCTAATTGCCCACTAGCGCCACGTGTTTGTTTTATGGTCTTTTCTTCTCGATAATTGACATCAAATATTTATCTGTAGTAAAACAACGTATCAACAAAGATGTGTCTTTCATTAGTGTTTCTTAAACAATCCATTGAATAGACGAATGCGAGATATTTGTGTGATTTTCAAAATCCTGTGTTAAATGCACATACAATGTTTATACCGTAGCTTGCTAAAATTTGTTCAGTATCGCAGTGAACATCACCCGTATATACAATATCTACGCTGACATGGGGTGACATCAGAAACTTCAGTTTCATTACGCATGTCCAATAGCAATGTTTACGCGTGCAGGTCTAAAACTACTTAATTGATTCCTTTATTGCTAAAAAAATATCTTAAAATATCTGCTTAAAGTGTGTGCTTTTTTCACTTTCGAATGCATGACAAAATGGATAGCCACAGTAAATCAGAATAGGAAACCAGTCTACTCCTTTCACGCGTGCAGTGAAATATAATCACTAACCAGTAATTGAACGTAAATTATGCAATCGATCATGTACCAGTATTTTCTACTGACATCAAATCGGTCACCTCAGGCCGTCATTGACACGTATCCGACTAAATAGGCCGACTGCATTTACATACGCCGGAATACGCTGATTGCTTAAAGGGCCCCTCCAAACTACTTCAATCAGTCCGCGGATAACATAAATCTCATTCCTGCTTTATGGCTTACGACTGAGCGGCGAACGGCTGACGAATATATCAGAAAATGGTGATACGTAAATCTGTACAAAGTTTAATTCTAATAATTAAGCATTTTTAAGCGCCACTAACTGTTTCATGTTGCGCTTTCACATATTTTACCATGTTATCGAGATCGGAATGAATTTTATTGCAATTATGATTTGTATTGTGTTGGTTTTCCCCCGATTTACTTATAAGTACAGTCCCTGGGCACCTCCCGTGTGCAAAGAAGAGTGAAAACTGATTCATATATCATTTCTTAGGAAAATGTCTGAAGTATCAGAGAATTTTACGTTTTTTGTAATCCAAGATGGCCGCCAAAAAATGATAAAAATTCAAATTATCTGTTTTCAGTCTGAATTTTCTAAAATTAACGTAGATTCTTACTTGTTCTTAAAAAAACAATGAAAAACATGTTTTTTCCGCAAAATATGTCACTTTCTGCCATATTTTTCGACAAATATTTAAAAAAAATGACCAAAAAAGTATCAAAAAAGGCGAAAAAAGGCATACAATTGAAAGTGAGTGCAAACTTTCCTTTCTGTTGATTGTGATTTAATAAATTATTTAAATTTTATAGCTGTTAAGCGTATGGGCATCAATACTCTTTACATTGATGCTATTTTCATCTAAAACGGACACAGCATTGTTGACGTATTCCAATTTAAAGGTGGTGGGGTAATTATAACGTTTAGTCAATTATGCAAAAACTACAACTTTTCACCTTTGTTACAACAATTTTAATTCAGAACATAACGCATGATTTTATTTTTTTTCTTAAAACATTTTTAGATGACATAAGTTCTTCTTTTTCTAATTATGTAATTTATTGTGTTTCGTTGCCATGGTAACAGTTTCGAAAAACTATTATTTCCAGTGCTAAAAATTTCCAATAATAGTTTGTTTAGTTTTATGCTATTAATTTACTTAATCGCAAAAGATATTTCAAATGAGATCGCATACACACGATTCACGATGTTTGGTAAACTATACTAGTATTCAGATATATTGAAATTGGGATAGCATTCAAATTACTGTTGACTATTGCATTCGTTTTTAGCTCGACTTTCGAAGAAAAATGAGAGCTATACTACTCGCTCCGGTGTCGGTGTTGGTTATTTTAACTCAAAGATAATTAACTCAAACTTGGAATACTTCTTTATGGCAACAAGACAATTGTGTAGGTCAAGGTGCACAACTCTGTCAGGATTATTTTTAAAGTTATGCCCCTTTTTATACTTAGAAAATTGAAAATTTGGTTAAGTTTTGTGTTTAGGTCCACTTTATTCCTAAAGATATTGCTTTCATACTTGCAACACTTACTAACTATCATAAGGGGACTGTGCAGGCAAAGTTATGTAACTCTGACTGGCATTTTGACAGAATGATGGCCCCTTTTATACTTAGAAAATTGAAAATTTGGTTAAGTTTTGTGTTTTGGTCCATTTTACTCCTAAATAATCATAGCTATTGCTTTCAGATTTGGAGCATTCGCTACCTATAATAAGGGGAATTTACAGGACAAGTTGCATAACTCTGGTTGGCATTGTCAAGTTATTATGGCCCTTTTTGACCTAGTAACTTTGAATATTTTGTAAAATTTTGTGTTTAGATGCATTTTACTTCTAAAGAATCAAGGCTATTGCTTTCAAACTTAAAATACTTTCTTACTATTATGAGGGTACTGAACCTGGCAAGTTAAATGTGACATTGACCTTTGAATGACCTTGAATCTCAAAGTCAAATAAATAAATTGTGCTTTAATTGCCATAACTTCTTTATTTAGGATCAGAATTGATTCATATTTAGACAAAACAACACTTACCTGACATACCACAATGGACTCAACCAAAACCATCCTCCACGCCCCACCCCAGAATCCCCCCTTCCCCCACATTTGTTTCCTTTTTATGCCCCGAAGGAGAGAGGTTAAAAAAAAATGCTCATAACTTCTATATCGCTTCAGATATAACCTTCATATCTGGTATGCATGTCCACATGGACAAGGCCTTTCTATACGCACACAAATTTTGACCATTTTTACCTTGAACTTAGGGTCCGCGTTTAGGTTTCGAAATCTGCGTTTAGGTTTCGAAAAATGCTCATAACTTCTATCAAAGCGTTTATTTGGGGCATATGTCATGCTATGGAGACAGCTCTTTTTTTCTTATTTTTGAAATATCATCTAATAAATAACCATACCCCCACATTATTCCCCCTTTCCACCCCACAAACAAATATAAATGTTTATCGAATGGTCGGGGTATATTGTTTTTGGCCTGTCTGCCTGTTTGTCTATCTGTCTGTCATTGTATGTGTCCCAAAACTTTAACCTTGGTCATAACTTTTGCAAAATTGATGATAGCATCTTGATATTTGGCATGTATGTGTATCTCATGGAGCTTCACATTTTCAGTGGTGAAAGGTCAAGATCATCCTCCAAGGTCAAAGGTAAAACAAGCCGCGCATAAAGGGGCATTGTGTTTCTGACAAACACATCTCTTGTTGGTTTTTTAAAAACATAAATAATTATTTTTATTATTTTATTTTTGAAAGACCGTCCAACCATCCTTTCCAAGCTATTGCTATCAAACTTGAAATATAATCTTATTAGTTTGTTTAATGTCTTTACAAATGTTCAATAGATTGTGGAAAAAATACCTGAACTCAGAATCGTCTATAATGTACCACTTCTTTAAAACATAAGCGATCAATATGTTTCAATTATGGACCTCCTCCAGTTAGAATATAACTATATTACAATGTACCTTAACCATGTTGAATATGAACAATATCCCCATGATGACTCACGTTATACTGTCAAGCACTCGAAAAGTCGAGCGTGCTGTCTTCTGACAGCTCTCGTTGATATTGGAGACACACTTTTATCATAAATGAGGTGTCAAATATAAGATTGACATAGAATCAATGGAGTTTATTAATTGATATCACATTAAGTTATTGCATAATTTATAACAAATGTGTGTAAACCTGTAGCAGATAAAAAGTAAATGGTTGTATAATGATCACCTTATTATAACAATATACAAACTATGGAGGAATAAAATACTGCATTTATCAAGGGTATGATTAACGCAAACCATAGCTTGTGTACATAACTGTGCTGTTATCGAATTCGACTAAGAGCCATGTACACGCATAACACTTTACAGCACACACTAGATACAATACACATACCTGATTTGATTGATTGATTTTTATTCAGGTTTTAAAACACATAATATACAAGTTATCTTTCAAAATTACATAACAATTTTAACTAAAAGCATTTGTGAGATTACTGCTGATCAAATCCTATGGTATAAAAACTGCCATAAAATAATATAAAATATGATTTGACAAAGAAAATGAACACAAAAGTGAAACAATATAACATAGTTATAAGGAAGCGTATCACCTCAAATTAGATTTGAAGGGAACAGATCAGCAACTGCCTCACACTTAAAATATGATTTAATGTTACCATACTGGAATATAATATATTGCTTGATTATCACAGTTAAACATGTCACATATATTTGTTATCACAGATTTTCAGCACAGACTAGTAATTTGATATATTATAGAAACAAATTCACAACTTTAGGGAACACTTAGTATGTAAAAAGAAATAACTTGCATAATATAGTGTAAAAACCTAGGATTTCCCATGAAAGCTCGAAAGCTTATTTCCAATGGGGTCCAGTTTAGGTTATACTTACTATGATATAATCCTGTATAAACCTACAAACGTTTGATTTTTGACACCATATACAATTTCAGAATATACAATAAGATTGATGAAAATAAATAAAAAATACATATGCGTGCAATACTTTTTACTCACGAATTAAGACGTCATAAAGACAGCCCTGTTGACCCGTACTTTGTTGTTTATGCATTACTTGTTACCCCAGCAGTTCACACGGTGTCAACAACTCTGACCTTAACATAGGTATTGAACACTAATGCGCTTTTTCGGCGTAGCTGATTTACCCAGCTTTTCACCTTAAATGACCTTAACATAACGCCAGCTGACACGCATGAATATTTTCGAATATTCCATAGGCTGATTCAAGATAAAACCTCTGAACTTTGGCTTCACCTCTGTGTCTGTGCTCAGCGCAAAGGATGTAGCACTGTTCAGTGTAAGGAATTCCGGACTACTCTCTATGTTAAAATGACACAAATTGTGGCCCAGTTTTAATTACGCGTTACAATCCATCTCTCAGAATTTCAGGATCAGTACTCGTTCACTAAATCGTCCGGGGAATATATAATTGGCTATCGATAAACACAGGTTTACTTCCAAGATGAGAAAACAAACATTACCGAAGTAGTATAGTGTCACGATAAGAGAAAAATCGTTTAATTATCCAACCACAAATGTTTGCCGTACTTGGTCAGCACGTCTGGAAATCGTTCCTGAACGCCTGGATAGGCTGCCCTTATTTACAAGTTTGCTATTTTTAATTCAATTTTTATCGAAAAGCATTGTGCTTATATGTGCCATTTACAATTCGCAATTAGATTTTTAATGACCCTCGTCATGCGAACACCGGTCTTATTCCATATGCGCCCTTCATATATATATAGCCCACTCAGCCTGTGCATCTCTCAGTCTGGTTAGGAGATACATAATGAGACCATAACAGACTGCCCAAATGCACATGTTCGGTTTAAGATACGCTGGCCGAAACGCATAAGACCCTTTTTCGCATGACGCAGCTATGAAATTTTAATTTAAATGTGTCGAAAGAAAACTGCGTTTAAATCAAATATTAACTTACGATATATTTCGATAGTGAAGAAATATACTCATAATAAGGCATGTGAGGACACATATGATGTGCACTCCCGTAGTATAATTTTATCTACCTACACGAATGTGTGGATTGACAATGATAACACACATTTCATGCGGTGAATATGCGACTAACAAGTGAAAACAAAACAAAACACAATAGTTAAACTTTTGTTTTCAATTTATGTATTTAGAAACGTATATTGCAAACTTTATTTCAAAGTTCAGCATTTACCTTTTACCGACTACCCTTTTAAAAGATATTTCTTGTGATATTTAGTTGATATTTGTAAATATTCGGTTTTAGCGATTATAAAGCATTTTTGAGGTTGTCTATAGTATACCTGTAGCAATTGTTGAACTCATGTTCAACGTTTTATAAATTGGGAATTGTGAATATAAACAAGCTTAACCTTTTACTATTGCGTTGTTAGCACCCGTTAATACAAAAGATCGCCTGTATCTGTTGAGAACAAAAGAACGTTTCCCAGAAATATCAAATTTAACCCCGCTGTAGAAGCATGAACGAGGTTACGAAGCTGGTAATTCTGGTTATATTTGTTTTTTTTTTTATATTCGGCTTAAGCGATTATGAAGCATTTTTGTTTTTGTCTATCGTATCCCTGAAATTATGGTTGAACTCATGTTCAAAGTTTTACTAATTGAGAATATAAACAAGCGTAACCATATAATATTGCGTTGTTTTACCGAATCGCTTAGTAGCCTCAGATTATGAATGATCTGTACTACGTCATAAAGACGCAGCAGATAGTGGACTATTTTAATCATTCATAAACAATCTCTTCCGCGACATGTATAATACAAACATTGTTTATTGATTCTTTTCTATATAAGCCCTGTTAAAAAATATTCCATTTAGCACGATATTCACATAATGTTTACATTTGTGAATGAATATAGTTGAAGAACTCAAACCTCTTGCATAAATGATACAACTCTTTCTCGTGCGGATACGGGAGATGTGGCGGGTAGTAGGCTTTCCGTGGATAACAGCGAACTGACTTGAAATTTTCGGCAATGGCATTAGCTGTTCGCTACGCGACCAACTAAGAACCAATTCAATAGTCAACAGTACTTTGAATGCTATCCCTATTTCAATATATCCGAATACTAGTACAATTTACCAAACATCGTTAATCGTGTGTGTGTGATCATACTTGAAATAGTTTTTGCCCTAAAGTAATTTAATAGCATAAAACTAAATTAAACGATTATTGGACACTCTTAGCACTTACACTGGAAATAATAGTATTTCGAAACTGTTCCCATGGCAACCAAACACAATAAATTACATAATTAGCAAAAAGAAGAACTTTAGTCATCTAAAAGAAATGAAAGTGTGCACTCACTTTCAATTTGTATGCCTTTTTTCGCCTTTTTTGATACTTTTTTGGTCATTTGTTTAGTATTTGTCGAAAAATATGGCAGAAAGTGACATATTTTGCGGAAAAACATGTTTTCCATTGTTTATTCAAGAAAACATAAGAATCTACCTCAATTTTAGAAAATTCAGACTGAAAAACAGATCATTTGATTTTTATCATTTTTGGCGACCATCTTGGACGCCATCTTGGATTACAAAAAACGTACCATCACGCGGCACGTCCACCCAAATTTTCTGACACTTCAGACATTTACCTAAAAAAATGATATATAAATCAGCTTTAACTCTTTTTCGAACACGGGAGGTGCCCAGGGACTGTACTATATGTCACACGCCCAGGGTTCGCCGAATATGTACTGAGGCAACCCTCAGATAAGCGAATGAGTCCACCCTATGATGTATACGAATGGCTGTGGAACGTATACATTGTTGGTATTGGGAATGATTATTATTGATAATTCACAGCAATCAATTAGTTGATTAAATCATAACGTTTTTATGTAAGCCGAATAATTACATAATTTTGTCACCTTCAAAACGTAGGACGATGTTGCATGAAATGTGCAAATCAATTTAACGATTCGGTGCACATGCGCCTTCATTGAAAAACAGATCGATCATTTTTGCCGCCTAGATGTCGGGAGTTATAATTATACTTTATTGATCAAAGGGATTTTGCAAAATTTGGTGTCGTTATCATCGGATCATTTTATAAACTGGTTAATATGAATGCTAAACAACCCGTACACATTCTTTAATGATATAAAAAGTCACTATCATTTACCGATGGATCATTTTGTGGTCTGTTTTTGCCGAAATATGTATCCTTCTTATAATTGCTTTATGATAACAATGAATTAGAACGGCTTTATTGTGTAAGGCAAACGCATGCGTGTATAGGTCAACATAACAGATAATTCAAGTCATTATATTTAAGCATATTTCGGGTTAATGTCATTTTAGATTGTATATGTCAGTATATGTAGGCATTTTAGTCATTTAGTCATTTTAGATTGTATATGTCAGTATATGTAGGCATACATTCTCGTTTTGAAGTCGTCCAAGTCTCCGATAGACATTTTAAGTTATGAAAACTCTCCACACGTACACAAAGCATGAATAAAACAAATATGGAGGGTAATAGCGTAATTCGATAAGAGAGCTCCAACTATGACACACCATGCCGTTGATACGAGATACAACGAAACGCATGGGCAATACAGCTATTAACCATCCCGTGCATAATAGCACTACATTTCAAGTAATATATGCATTATTTAAAATGGACGACATTTAGAGTGATTAATGATTGCTGAACTGAAAGTGTACTGAAATATTACTATCTTTATGACAAATGATCTGTCAGGTAAATGACCCCTGTGCAATAATTTTAGAAAAGTTGTTAGAGTTTTTGAAACAATTTACATACACACTGTACGATACAAGCATAATTTCCTGTAAGCCTGAACACACTTCAAGGAATTTTTAAAAGGAAATAACAAAAACCGTCTATGTTTTGCGCGCAAGCTGATGGAGACGCCGTCGATGACGTCAAGTAATGTGTACATTTCTACTTTTCAGGCGACTAAAACTATGGAAGAGATTTTGCAATTTCACCAATTTTATTACGTAAAATGTTATCAAGAAAAAGTCTGAACCAAAAGGGAAACAGAAACATTTTATGCCAGTATAATATTGATCTGTCTCAAGATGCGAGTTTTACTAATCACGCAAATAGTCTAAGAAAGAAACATGTATACTTATATTTTATTTGAAATTCCGATTTGTTACGAGCAAAAGCTCCAAAGAGACAAATGTATACATTGTGTTGCTCTGTGGGATATGAAATCCTGGCTAAGAGACATGGAGTCCTTATAAGAGAGTGTCTCATAATTATAGATTACTATACATTCATTATAATTTGTTATATAAGGAAATAGTATCGCGTGTTAATCTATGAATCTCCCTTAATAGGAATGTATATCTCTTTATTATGAGAAAATCACATATATTATATGGCTAATGTTGATTGTAACGTACATAAGGTTTATGATTGAAGTAATAACCATTAAATATCTAAAAGCGAAGGTTAAACAATTGTGTTATCAAACAAGCGAACAACATAGGATTTTGCATGTGTGACTCATATGAATTAAGTTAAGTCCTGTATTATATAAACGTGTTCTGTTTAACAATACCCCCCCCCCCCTAAACACATATATGACATAATTCTAATTAATCTGAGGATAAATGTATATTATGTACAATAATATGTTAGAGTCTTCTGAACAAGTACTAATTTTGAATTAAATATACAATTACGTATACAACTCCATATGATTTCTCAATGTCGCAGTTATATGGACGACTGGTATCATCAACAAGCTTTATCAGCCCGCTCATTTACTCCCACGCTCGTTAAATTGTAATTTCATCATTCGTTATGTTGCTACTGGCGCATAAATAGACACGCCCAAGTAGACGTGCTGGGTTTATTTAAAATAAATCAATTACTCTCACATTCGTCAATAAAATCTCCCTTACCTCAGATTCATCTGATTTTTATATGTTTAAAATATCCCATGTTAGCGTTTAGCAAAACAAAATGAATAGTTTGTGTAATATCTGTAAAATAAGTTCGTTTATAACTTTTATTGTTTTGCTTATCGTTGAAAAAAACATTATATCGGAGCAGAATGTCTATTTGTTTATTTATAGTCGTATTAAGTAAAATGTATAGGTAATATCTACATTGTATAATCTAGTGCTAGTATATGCTTACGTTCATGGTATCAGTCACAATTGGTAAACTCATTCTTTCATCTATTGAACCGCGTCGTGAGAAAATAATATATGCGTATCTCCGGAAGAGCCTGCGCATCCGTGCAGTCTGGTCAAGACCCAAATGTCCATTATTATATCACGCCAATTTTCGTGATTACATAGGTAGACAAGTAGCTCAGGTCTTATGTTTTGCTGGCCGCATAAGATTTAAAGATGTTGTCTGTATCATTTCATGAAAATTACTATGTGTGAAGGTGAGTGACGAAGCGAAATTACATTGAAAATTATGTCATATTCCAAACTACATAAGTGTGTTAAATTATGATTAAGAGCATAGTCTTGTTGACTTATAAAATAAAATCTTACAAATCGTCTTTTGGAATGTCACGTTTTTTATTAATATAAATATAGTTGTGTTTAAAACCAACACATTTTTTTTCAAAAAATAATGACAATAAATATTTTTCAAATATGATTTAATTAGAATTGAAATCTATTTGTGATTTTAAAATAAACATAATATGTTTTTAATAATAGATTGTCATCAAAGCTAGTTTTGTAAAACCATCAATGAACGATCGACTTCCATGCAAAGGCATGTCACAGCAGGCAAACAAATATAACAAAACTCACGATTTATCATAAATCTCATATTTAATTTATGTTTTCTTGTTATTGTTAAAAAAATCCTTTTACAAAAATAGATTTAAGATATGAACGAACTGTTATTAATAGTTATTGAGTTTAAGTAATTAAATTTCTTTTAGTATCTAACGCGTTCAATGTTTAAAAACCCATCATCACCAACCAAAAGTTAAATCAATAAACTGAAACAAACGCCTATTTGACAAATCAGTAATTTTGTGAAAAAGGTAAAATAAAAGACAGCACAAAAACAATATACATGTGCATGTATATGAATTCAAATCCAATGCGTTTACCTCCGTCATGAATTGTTTTGTAAGGTCTTAAGTTCAAATGTCATTTGTAATTACATTTTTCTAATAAACACCCGCCGCAACATATATGTTAAGGTATGTGAACTTGTGAATTGCGAGAATGATTTTTGAGTGGAGGAAATACTTGTTGATGTGTCGGCATACGTTTAGAATGGTGGTATTATGTCATTGAACACCTTATTCCGATATTTATTTCTAAACTTTGAACAATTATCTAAAACTAGTGATTTTGACGAATCCGTTTCAAAAATAAGAAACTACGCAAAAATAAAACACACAGAATAATGACAAACTCAGAATAATATATTTAAAGCGATTTATTCCCCCAACTGTGTATGTCATACATGTATGCTGTTCTATGTTTCACTTAAAATGCAATTTACATAAGGTATAAGGTATGTATATAAGGTGAAGAGTTTATTGTGCTTGTTAACATAGATTATGTTCAAAATCTCTTATACAATGATGCAATATATACTCATTTTGTAAGTTGTATTAACAATCGTTGAAAATTTTCATTTGCTCAACAGAATAAACCTGATTCTCGTGAGCTTAATTCTTTTTGAACGATTGAATTGTACCCTCTATCCTTTATAGGTTTTTCTCGATCAGATTGTTTGCGACTTTGCTTACATGACATCCGTAAATGAGTGAATATTATGTTATCTCCCCCCCCCCCCTGCTAAATACGTTACCGTATACATGCATCGTAACAGTATATACGAGCACTCAAACATAAAGTTGACTGGTTAATGTGTTTGAGCTATATGTCAAAACAATTCATACGAGTTGATGCAATGACGCTCAGTTTGAAATTCATGCACGGACTGTTTATATTATTTCGCTGTCCTGAGATTTCTGTGATTGATACATTAGAAATATGATCTATATGATTTAGGAATGAAAACTTGAGTTATATGAAAAGTTTAAGCTGGAAACAAAAGCTCTTCTGTTTTCATAATGATTCAGGGATATACATATGCAATATTAACTAAAGCAATCTGAGCATAATGTTTAAAAGAGAACCAACAAAAACAAATTAAATGTGTCAGTGAATATTAAAGCCCCAGCGACATCGCCAGTAAAGTATATATCGCTTATATCTTAATTTCTTTTATTTAAGACACTTGACCAATCCCGTGTTTGGATCATAATATGTATTAATCTGAGTATGCGATATACATCATTTCCACAAAATATTGTTCAAAAATCATGTAGTAGCCGCACTATGTAGTCAACACAGGCTAATCAGGGACGTGGCAATCTGTTATGTTTTTAAGCGAAAATCCAGTTAGGGCAAAAAGTGTCGTCCCTGATTAGCAGATTGAACAGTGTCGTCACATATTAGCATGGGCTGTCCGCAAAGGATAATCAGGTACGGCAATTTCCGCTTTTATGGAATTGTTTGTTTACTGGTAATCTTCAAGAAAATCCAATTTAGGGCGAAAGTTGCGTCACTTATTCGCATGTGCGGACGGCACAGTCTAATCTGCGGCAACGCTTTACAAACTGTTTTCAGTTAAAGTCTCATTTTATTAATTTAACACATTATTGTTTATTTGCAAGTGTTAATACTCGCTAAATAAATGTACTGTGTTAAGAGAACAAAATATATATAGTGCAGTCGGTAAATATATAAAACAAATTAATAAGCTTATAAATAATTGTTATGAAACATAGTCAAGTCGAATAACTCTTCCTTTTGTTCGCAGTTTTTTGAATCTCTAAAACTTCTCAAGTAAATTTATGGGAGAACACATTGGTATATCGATGGTGTTGAAGCAAATCGTGCGCTTAACGAAACGTAGAATACACAAGCTGAATGTAAATAAACACAACGCTAACTCTAACGGTCTTACAGTACTGACCCAAGCTCGTAGTCTACTTCATTATAAAATCGCCATATTAAATGTTAGTATTTGTTTATAGAACACTTTGGTATATTTGAATTAAGAAGTTAGTATCTCGTTTTGCAAATCAAAACCTACGGTATAATAAAATATAAATAAATAAACATCACACTTAATCGAACAAACTATTAACTATATACATGGCGAACGATGTTTGTAGTAATAAAACCCCAAAACCAAGAAATTATGCGAATGAATATTTTCTGAACAATTTGTAGAATTGAATCATATGCACTTTCTGTGGCTTAACTTTTCACTAAAAGCGATTCATCATAAAACAGTACAAATAGTAAGTAATTACATGAACAGCAATTCGTGCTTCTTTATATTGTTTTTGATCCTAGCAAAATGATATGCTCTTGCTGGAGCGAACATTTATATTTGTTTATACAAGCGAAGTTTTTCTAGAATAACACATCATTTTCAGCCTGAATACGCATGTTTATTTCGTGTTCTTGTCCATATTCATTTTCTTGGTCGTCATCATCATCAGTATCGTCGTCATCTTCATCGAAGTCATTAGCAACACCATCCCTTTCTTGCTGTTTAATGTCATATGGCAATGGTGACTCCCCAGTTTGATCGATATTTGAATCTTCGCGTGATGTGGACGATTTTATAACCACGTTTTGCTCTTTAGAAAATGCTTCAAGAACTTCGAAATCTACATCATACTCTTCAACCTTTTCGTTAGCTGATTCGTTATCATCACTCTCATAACGGACGTTAATTTCCTCATTATGTCTTGTAGACAATTCCTTTAAATCGGAACTAGATACAGGATTTAAATATCGGCTACTGTCGTCATCGTCTGGATTGTCAGCACGTGTCGCATGTTTTTCTGTTGATTTTGATTCTTCGGATTCAATAATCGCCCCTCTAACAATTTGTATTTCTCCTTTATCAAAATGTGGCCTCTTGTCTTCGTCGTTTCCATCACTATCTTTATCGGTGGAATCACTATCGTCATGATATCGAACTGCCTTTGTCTTTTTAATTAGGCGGTTTCCCTCTTGTTCAGGATGTTTTGCATATGCGCCAAATAATCCGTTGTTTTCTGGGAGGCATTCATAGGTCGTTTTCTTTCGCTCTTCATGATCCTTTTCAGCATTAAACGTGTCAATCTCCTGTCTCTGCTCGAAATCATCCAACCTTTCTGCGCGAACATAATGTACGGTAGAATCTTTTTCTTTTATCAAACTCTGCTCATGACTCGAATCAGCTAATATATCCGATTGCTTTTCTAATAAAATTGTTACTACGTTGGTATTGTTTTCAGTTACCTTCTCTCCGTTCCGGTACGTGACCTTCTCGTTGCTTGGTAAGCGTCTACGGCTATCGCTGGTATATTTTTCATCGTTCATAAGAACGTTATCATCAATATCTAAATCGTCCCCAGCAGACAAATTCACTATCGTGCTTATATTGAAATTATTCTCGACATCGGCATCAACTGCGTCATACTCAGTGTTGTCATTTTTATGAGCCTCTACAGGTTTGTAATAGACATGCTGAAAATCAGGAACCACTATATGATCTGTAGGGTTTTGCAACCTGACGTTGACAGGGTTTTCATACTGAGGTGTCTTTGGATTCGTTTGTTGCGGTAAAACAATGACTCTCCGAAGCGAGCGCGTCTTGTACACATCCTCTATGTTTCTAGCAACAAGATCTCCGCCAAATGAAAATGTGGGGCGACCTTTGAATTTCTGAGCAAATGTTTTCCGCCAGTTTGGTGTCATGACATTAAAGGGAACTTGAGTCTGCATGTGCTTGGTCTGTCGACCGGCGGCGGGATTCTTTGAGCCATTGACACGTTTGGTGTATTCCCTCTCTGGAATTCGAATTACACCGGCAACATGCTGTGTATGATCAGTTTTGTGACGAATATGTATGCTTGGAATGGCCCTTTCAACGCGACGATATTCTACTGTAGGATTGCTCACATTTTGGACCGATTGCTTTTTGTCAGGCGGTTTACGGCTATCGAAAACAGAGTGTTGGTATGCAGGATGAATCCTTTGATCTCTGGCTGTTGCTCTAGCGTCCTGTTCCACAGCTCCAGCAGTTGTTTGTTCCGACCCAGCTATCCTATAGGCGTAGTGTTTTTCAATTTTTTCCCGACCCAGTGATTGCCTTATAAGAAGACGTTTTATATCTCGAACCTCGTTAGCAAGATGCTGCAGCTCGTCTTGGACCACGGATGATTGTATTGACTCGCGAGATTCACTGTCCTGCCTTCTGACCTCTCGATCCTGTTGAGTTTGCGCCGTGCTATGTTTGGAACGTATTTCCTCTATTTCAGCCGTGTCATCATTCTGTATTTCATTGGTTGCAGCGTTGGTAAAAAATGTCCAGTTATTACCATTTGGAGTAAATCCAACATTGTAACCTTCACCTGCTAATTTCTGTTTCAAATTTTTATACGAAACGATTAAGGCGGCTGCATCTTTGTCGGATCTGCATATGAACACATACACTGAGTAATAGTTGTGTTGTTGATCTCGTACAATCGCCAGGGTAAACGTCGCATTGTATTTGTTACCAATAAAGTCCATAATATTTTCTAATGCTATCTTTTTTTGCCTTCGCACTTTCCCTGCATTGTCCATGATTGACATTTCCAAGCCGTCGGGTCCGAAGTTTATATTTGTAACGACCGACTTTTTGTTTGACAACTGGCTAACATGTCGTAACAGCTCATCCGAAACGGATCTTGTCCTCCAAGAACCAGCAAACAACACCGTTTTTGACATTTTAGTTTCCATTGTAAACTATTTGTTTTAAATTAACACAAAATATATTCACATACTGTTGAAAATAAAAACTGTCCTCTGTACATACTTAATTTCCTATAAGTCGTCTGACAAACTATATTTCACTAACTAATGATAATGAATTGAACAAGCCCCGCCAAACTCTCGCTCGATCTTGATGGCTGGCTTACTCCCTTGCTTGATCGATCAACCTTTGCGACTTAATATGCATAGCTGTTTATTATAATGTGCAAGTGTATTCACGATGTGAAATTGAAAATTATTCTAATTTATTCTTTAATGTTGTAATACGTAGTGTAGACGGCGTAAGGTGTACAAGGAAGCGTTAAGATCGTAATGGGTAATCCTACTGAAAGGGATTTTGGTCATAAATATTTCGTTGCGGTTGAAATATTTTTAATAAAACTGAGTCATCGTTGCGTTCGCTAAGACAGCTCACATTAATTTACATATGTAATTAGCACCCACTGAACACTGAGACGGTGCATGCGGTGATCAAGTATTAAATTATTTAAACATAAATGCAAAGTTAATAACTATAAATGAATAAATATAAATAAAATTATATTTATTATTATATACAACACAGGAAAATATCCTATCCATATTAATATAAATGTTGCTGTTTCCATGTTGTGTGCCCTATAAATAATAGTGCGTGTCATAAATAAATGTAACACTGTAGTTTATAAGTCAATTTAATGTATAAACAAGCATACAAGTTACATTGTATTCACATGTGGCTTAATATACGAAACAACTGGAATTAGTATAACTTCGTAATTTGCATTTGATGTCAAATGATCTTGTTGTACGATTAACAAATCATTGATTGCATTGCTTGTTCAAGAAAATTTAAGTTATTATTCATGGTCATCCAACATGTTATTGTGTTCGGGGGCAATTGAATATGCTTGCATATCGAACACATATATTTGAATTGAATAAATGTCATTAAATTGTGTGCATAACATTCTACAACACTCTAGCGTTAATAATTTTTGCGATTTTGCAATGGAGTAATTGATATTTACCATTTTAACTGCACAAAAAATTCACCAATTCCTCTCGCTATGGTTCTGGCATTTTCAATAACAGAGTTGTAGCAATCTTGAAATTATATTAGCACCCATAGCGACAGAAAACACTCTGTATTTATTTCCCAAAATGCGCTTAATTAAAATGCATTTAAACATATTTTTAAAATGCATCTCTTTTTATATTTCTTATAAGGTCTTTTCCATGATTTTTCGTTTAAGTTTGTATAAAATTATTTAAAAAAACCACAATAAACCAGCATGGATCTTCAACTTTGATTACGATGCTAATGTCAGAATTATATGTGATTAGATCAATGTTTAGAGGTTGTACATGTACGTAGAAAACATATTATTTGCTTATTGCTGCATATAGCACAACCTGATATTAAATCAAGCTTCTTTTTCGATAAAATATTCATTATGCTCAAAACCTTCGCAAGTAATATTGTCCGACGAAAACATGGAATATTGATACTTCCAATGAAGTTTTGATGGCATCAAAATAAACTAAATACGTATATGATTTTTACAATGCGAACTGATGATAGCGGGCCCTACTTGATAACATCCGGGAAGTTTGTAGAGAACATTGCCAATATAGACATTGAATCAGAATCGAAATGTAACGTATACCATATATATATATATATATATATATATATATATATATATATATATATATATATATATATATATATATATATATATATATATATATATATATACCATTCGTAACAATCAGCTAACAATATTGCCAATCATATTATTGATATTATTGATATGAATGAATACGTTACATTCCAAACTCAAGCAATAATTCTAATGAATGGCGTATGCAAACAAAATTTAATTGATGTTCAAACATACTTATAATTATTAGTCCAGTTATACACCAATATATTATGCATTTTTTAGTGTGCGGCGTATGACTTTGTTTGTCATAAGCTTATTTGAATTCATGTCAAATAATTTGTATAATGAAAATGCATATGCTATATATATACATTAATAATCTGCCCTACTAAATGTTTTTCTCATTGTTATATTTTGTGATGTAATAGTTCCGATATTAAAGTGATATTATGGGCATTTAACAGTTTATATGTGTTTATCGCAGCTGTTGTTTATTTTTGGTGTTTTCACTTCATATACACTTATATTTGTTAATGCAGCATCAACATACTAAAACAATATCCCGGAAAGGGAAAATAATGCATTTGAATATCAACCGTACTTTCGTTTTGACAACTGACGACAGAAATAATTCGATTAACGATGTGAATCTAAATTAAGTTTTAGTGCAGATTCGTGCATACGACACAAAGAAACGTTTTTGTTTTACGGATCATTTCGGCTTAGAGGACTCACCAGTCATGTAAAATATCGAATATAATATATATTTTTATAAACAACTGGAAGCAAGATGAGTTGTAGATAATTGGTCAGTAGCCATATTTTAACTAAGTCTTTTGACCTGTTAATTATTTTCAGCTCAATTCAACAGTGAAAAATGCCCATAATATCACTTTAAACAAACTTCGACATTGGTGTTATCACTAATATTGTTATATCAAGCTGCCTTTCCCTCCTATAATGTGACCTTCGTCATGAGGTTTTGTATGTGTTTCACGTAATATCATTCTATCAATGATATCCATCTATCATTTTGCATATAAATATTGTTTTCATTATCAAATAGATTTTGTTTATTACCTCTTGACAATTTATCTAAAAGTTTTGCTCGAACATTATGTACGGTTACGTACGGAATACCGTTAATGCCATCGTGAATACACATTAAAATCCAGAGGGCGACATTGCGATGGTACGATGGCGACAATGCGATAGTACGATGGCGACAATGCGATAGTACGTTGGTGACAATGCGACAACGCGATAGTACGATGGCGACGATGCGATAGTACGATGGCGACGATGCGACAACGCGATAGTACGATGGCGTGAATGCGATAGTCATATCGTACTGTAGCCATCGCATTGTCGCCATCGTAATATCGCATTGTCGCCATGGTATTGTCGCACTGTCGTCATCGTATTATCGCACTATCGCATTGTCGCCATCGTATTATCGCACAGTCACCATCGTATTGTCGCACTGTCGTCATCTTATTATCGCATTGTCGCCATCGTATTGTCGCACTGTTGTCATCGTATTATCGCACTATCGCATTGTCACATTGTCGTCATCGTACTATCGCACTGTCGCAATCGTATTCTCTCACTGTCGTCATCGTATTATCGCAATATCGCTTTGTCCTATTGTCGCCATCGTATTATCGCACTGTCGCGATCTCATGTCGCACTGTCGTCATCGTACTATCGCATTGTCGCCATCGTACTATCGCGTTGTCACATAGTCGCCATCGTACTATCGCATTATCGCCATCGTACTATCGCATCGTCGCCATCGCATTATCGCATTGTCGCCATCGTACTATCGCACTATCGCATTGTCTGCCTGTGGATTTTAATGTGTAACCACGATGGCCCTAACGGTTTTTCGTAGTTACTTCTTTCTCGAATGTATTTCAAATACGCAAATGGTGCTTTGATGTAATTGATACAACATGTGTGTGTTTTTCTCAGCTTCCTCATCTCTTATTTGGTGATTATTCTTTTGGCTACTGCCAATTGTTATTAAGCAGAACGCTTTCATCAATATCTACATCGACGCTGCAGTAACAATAATGGCTGTGTTTATATTAATGCCGACAACGTAATGAACTGTGTCGTTATTAGCGATGCCATTTTTTCCGGGAATCCACTGGATTGTAATATACGTGCAGAATATTTAGATACACAGTTAGTACTTTTTAGGGTTTTGCGTCAGAACGGTGACATCGATGGCTGTGTTTTTATTTGAATAGTGTGGCAGCACGATACTACACAGCCGAAGTGAGTTTTTTTGCAGTCACACACACAATTACTGTATTCTTCTTGTAACTTAATCTGCCCCTAACGAAACTGTTAGTCGGACATGATAATGTTGAGCAATGTTTTACGCTAATTTAATGTCATAAGTGGGTTTTGAAATTGGTTATGCATTTTCCATTGATCTGCGGTGACTTTTTATGTACTACACACGTTTCCTGGAAATTTAATTATGCTGGAAACATGCTTCGGAGGGTTGTTCTCATACGTTTGTTCGTGTTTAGCAAACTATTTTCAACGCGACGTTATTCTTTGGCATGATGGCGTGATACACTGAACTGTGTCTGCGACAAGTCTTTCGTCTGACCCATCTCTCTGATATAGGACGAGTCTTTGCGACAGGTCTTTCGTCTTACCCATCTCTCTGATATAGGACGAGTCTTTGCGACAGGTCTTTCGTTCATCTCTCTGATATTGGACGAGTCTTTGCGACAGGTCTTTCGTCTTACCCATCTCCCTTATATGCGACGAGTCTTTTCGACAGGTGTTTCGTTCATCTCTCTGATATGCGACGAGTCTTTCAAAGCAAATTCGGCCATGTGACTGCGTTTAAAAATCTGGGACGAAACTTGACGTACATGCATTAAGCCATATATACATTAAATTACCAAACTGCATAATGTAGTAATAACGCAGCCGAGAGTTGTGTTGATTCATTGTTATTCAGATTCAAGCTGTTAATTAATTCAATTTGTAACATAAATTAATTCAACCTTGCAACTTATACACTTTCAGACGAAACATGCCCATCATGTTCGTGTTTTTTTTTTCAATATTTATACTATAAATAATCACAAAGGTGTCAATTTAACAGAGAACCAGTTGAAGTGGTATGTCTAGCCGTTAATGTCATTAAAATGCAATATGACTAACATACTTGTCGCTATTTCTTTTTATTTCTGTTGCTTTCAATTCTTGAAAATAAAAGCTATTTCATCCATACAAACCGGTTTTCACGGAAGACTGGCGATGGCTTTAAATAGAGTACATATTAATAGATGAATAGAGTACAAATTAAACGTATTGATTTTTAACTTGTTAACCATGAACATATTGTTATTTATCTAATTTGTCTTGCAAAACGAAATAAACGTAATATTTTAGATATTTTTTACGTCCGGTAAATAACGCAACAAAGATACTTCGTTGTTGAGATGGAATTATAAACAAATAAAAGCAAGATAATCTTCTCTGAGGAATTGCACTGAAATTCATATTTTTCAACTGTTTTGTTTCGGTAATTTCAATTTGTTTATAGTACATTTATATAACAACCATAATTATTTCATTAAATCTGACTTTTTCTAATCAATATTTACAATTCTGCGTGCAATAGTGTGTTTAATAGCCCGCTACAAAAAAGACACAGAAAAACAAAGGAAGATTATACTTATACTAACTATGAGTAAATAAAGTATATCCGTGTTACAAAAGTTTTTGTTTCGGTATTATACAATATAAAAAAATACACATATAATTGAGTATCAATGAGTGTTATGTTACCGCAAACAATTTATACAACTATAGTTTGTATTTGTTTTATGGGACATAAACATCTCACTTTAATACAGTATTACGTTTTATAATTGTCTCCCTTTATTCTTACCAAGAATATACCACCTGAAATGAGCTGATAATATGAGTAAATCTTTCTTAGTACTGTAATTATGAATATGTTAGTTATTACGTTGGATCCCCTTGTATATTGTCGTTGAACTATTGAAACGCGCGCTATTGAACGAGAAAAACGATTTTGTAAATAGGACTGAGTTCGTATAAATGATGCTATAAGATTAAGGTCAATGTCGGCGAGCTGAAACCAATCCTTCTTCTCAACATTTCGCAACACCTTCATTATGATTATTGCTTTGCACGTAACTGACCGAAACCATTTCAAGACAAACAGTTGAGCTTCGCATGCTATTAAAAAACTAGTCTTATAGTTGTTATCCTGATATCGTATACTTTGAATTCACATATCTATGATAAACATAACGGAATTATTTTAACGATATTATGTATCAATAATAACGACATTAATCGCCATATACAAACGCTGGCCCATTTTACCAATATTGATAGTTGAATTATAAAAAATAATGGATGAAACGCTTTGATATTTTGAAATGATTATAAATGTGTCGATTTTGTATCATCTCATCTTCGCATGTGGTCTAACAAAGGTTTATTCTGATAGGTGTTGATGACGACTTGGGTTTTCCTTCATATAGCTGAAGTTGCATATTGACCTGTATCCCAAAATATTATTCAGCTGATGGAAGGCTGATGGTGCTATACTGATCCGGGTTCTGAAATCTACATCCGTTCCTCTATGTCTGTCCAAGATGCTGTCGATATAGGTGTATCAGCGCATCACTTTGGACTCAGATGCGTTTGTTGATTGATGCGTTGGTCTTGAACAAATTGCTCTTTTTCTGTTGATTGTGAGGCCCAATCTACATCTGGCTGTCTTTTCCGGAAGGATTTTGGTCTTTTCTTGAATCTGTTTCTGGGTGTTAGAAGAGCCAGATCGTCGGACTATAGAGGTCTTCCAATTGCTTCCAAAGTGTCCACTTGATTATGTGTCTACAGGAGTAAGAGTGCCGATATGAGTTGCGATCTGATCCGTGCACGATCGCTCCTTTCGGAAATGGGGTTGTTTTTCACAGATATGCGGGTCTTTCGAGTAATTTATTCGGTTCAGCTGAATGCGAGTAAACTTATTTCATGGGATGGACATGCGGTGGACAACGGTGTTATTTTTCGGTAGATGGGATAAGAACTAAGGCCAACTTTCGTAGGCTTTGTGAGGTAGACCACATCTGTCTACTCTGATGGCATTTCTTCTCGTTTCTGAAGAGCGGAAAAAATAGCTTAACACTCGATTTGCAAATTGTTTTTATATGGCGATATCTCAGGTGGATTTGCAGGGACTGGTCGGTTGAGTAGTACTCAGCCAAACTCCATTTCTGCCCTTCGCCATCTGCTATCAATCCCCAGTACTTATCCTTACTCGCATTTATTGCTTGGCATTCTATTATGGTATTCTTTTGGGGTAAATGTCCTTGTTTCTGCTCTGGTATGCTGCCTCTTATCCGCTTGTTTACTAATACTTCGATTGACGTTCCTGTGTTTCTTTGTTCTCTTCCTTTGCTTTTCCTTTTCTGCTTATGTTCTGCTGTTCTTAACACTTGCTTTCTTTTGTCTGTTCTCTTCTACAATTGTATGTTATGCTTCTGCTTATATCCACGACATGTGGTCGAATGTTACCAAAATAATGACGTTCATCGAGTTAAAAAGAAATGATTATTGGATAAAGTTCGTTTGAGACTCCTCACAAACTGTATGCCATAAAACTTCGGAATTCAGATAGGCATTCAAAGTGAAGAGTTTGTGAATAGTATTCCATCTAAACGTTCACCCTGCAACATCGGACCCGCATTCTTTTATTTGTTTTGATGAATTTATTATAAAGCGTTTTTGTTTAAGTTTAAATAAAATAAAAACATTTCGAGAAAAGCGCAGCCTGCAAGTTTATAATTTCAGCTGGCACAACGCTAAACGCACATTTGTTTCAGGAACATAAACAAACGTAAAGCGTTTGTTGCAAATACTTTGGGAAGAGTACCAGTAATGGTCTTTTTTGTAAAGTCATATTCTTAAAAAGCCGAATTTTAAATTTTATCACGTTCTTTAAAGAAATGTTAGAACAGTAAATGAATGAATGAACTCTTACAGCAGACTTTTTCTTTTATTTGGTCAAACAGTAATTGTTTATTGGTCGGATACTTTATTTTCACGGATGCTTTAGAGTTTAAAGGTTTGAACTTGTATTTTGTATGACATTTACAATTTTCATTAGATTTCCACTGGAAATTGTAATACTCGACCTTAACTCTGACAAATCTAATGTCAATTTATAACGGAGATTAGATAACAGTGCATCCTGAGTGGTTTTCAGTATCATTTGGGATATGAACTAAAACCTAGTTCAAGTATTCTTGTTTCCATGTTTGCAAACTATATGTATATACAAACTATTAAATTGTAATGAAAACGAAGTGTTGAAAACGCCGAAAATCGAGTAGCGGTTTACAATAAATGATTTCAGTTGAAGTACACCCTAACATAACATGAAAGTAAAATATAAGCATACTGTCAATCTTATAAGGTCTTTAATAGATTGTTTCCTCTCATTTTTAGAACAAAATGTGTCTTCAATTTGGAAAACAAAGTCAAGAAAACAGGAAATGAATGGTACGGGTTCCCAAAGGTTTTATACGAAATGTTTACTACCTGAATTACATTTTGTGACGGCAGCCTCCCCTTTATGTTTATTGTCACAGTGGTGACATGGAAGCATGTTCCATGCCATTGGGGAAATATCGTAAACCTTTTTCCAGATGGTGAGTTTAACCCATCTATAATTGTCACTAAGGGTGATTATGTACTTTACGCCCGATGATGACATCGATTTAGTCACCTCATCCTGTAAAAGTAAAACGTTCAATTTGATAACACAATGGATAAATATATTGCTTTTCTATAATGCTATGTATGAACCGATTGGCAGACAAACCAAAATGCACTTTACCATAAATTTGCAAGGTTTTAAGAGTTTTACATTTCCAAACATATGCCTGGATGTCTGGATGTAATTAAGAAACACAGTAAGTGTCGAAAAACATAGAGGTTATACAGCCAGGCTTAAAATACGTAGAGCAAGAGCAGAACAATTTTGGTTCATATGAAATGGTTATGGGAGGATATTTCAAAATTTTATCAAGCGTATTTAACAAAACTACTACGGCCATACAAAATTGATTTCACATTACTAAAACTGCGTGGCAGATGTGTTTATCCCTGGTTCTCGTCGGCCTATACCTTTCAATCGGTCAATGAGCTGTGTTTATCCCTGGTTCTCGTCGGCCTATACCTTTCATTCGGTCAATGAGATGTGTTTATCCCTGGTTCTATTCGGCCCATACCTTTCAATCGGTCAATGAGCTGTGTTTATCCCTGGTTCTATTCGGCCCATACCTTTCAATCGGTCAATAAGATGTGTTTATCCCTGGTTCTCGTCGGCCCATACCTTTCATGTTTATCCCTGGTTCTCGTCGGCCCATACCTTTCAATCGATCAATGAGATGTGTTTATCCCTGGTTCTCGTCGACCCATACCTTTCATGTTTATCCCTGGTTCTCGTCGGCCCATACCTTTCAATCGGTCAATGAGATGTGTTTATCCCTGGTTCTCGTCGGCCCATACCTTTCAATCGGTCAATGAGATGTGTTTATCCCTGGTTCTCGTCGGCCCATACCTTTCATGTTTATCCCTGGTTCTCGTCGGCCCATACCTTTCAATCGGTAAATGAGCTGTGTTTATCTCTGGTTCTATTCGGCCCATACCTTTCAATCGGTCAATGAGATGTGTTTCTCCCTGGTTCTCGTCGGCCCATACCTTTCAATCGGTCAATGAGATGTGTTTATCCCTGGTTCTCGTCGGCCCATACCTTTCAATCGGTCAATGAGTATGGGTAGACTTTAGAGTAAACTCAAGAAGCGCTGGATTGTAAATGTTTCTTTTTTTAAGTTGTACTTATTCGCAGTTTATTGATGATTATTACGAGATCATTCTCATGATATTCGGTTTACATTTGAAAAAGGTAATGTTTACTGGAAACCTCTGTTATCAGTATTTCCATCACAGTATACACATTATTGTATTTTGAATGAAACTTTATCAGAAGATTCAGCAAATGTATTGTTAGTTTACTTGTTCGTTAATATATTTTAAGAGCAGCATGAACAAATATTTGCAATATCCATTTAATTACACACATATTACCGATCACATGTTAGCAACGGATCAGATGGGTTTGTAGGATTAGAAACCATGTACATGATAAAGGTTACTTCGAGGAGCGAAATATAGTCAGTTGTACAAAACAGCAAATGAGGAAAAGTTACTTTATTTGTTGAATATAGACTAAGGATAGATCGATGGAGAACTATTTGCTCCAAAGTAAAACAAATGCATACATAAACATTCAGCCATTCACAACAATGAACAATCGGCGTGTACGCATAACACAAGTGCATCAAACATCGATGAACTTTCGAAGTTCCCCCAAATACAGTCTCAGATCGGCCACTTTGTTAAGGATCGTTGGCTACAAACAAACAACCCTACATGGCTGCCTCAATGTCTTTGACGTTGAAACAATGAACGGTATAAATACGGCTGCTTAAGATGCAACTTTTCTTCAGCCACGACTATGAAAATACGAAAGCTATAACGATACAATCAATGGACGGGAGGTATCACGACAGCATCAAATTATTTCTGGGAAGCAAATGAGCATTGATAAAAAACAGATTACAATGTCAAAACGATACAACCGGGTTCTTTCCGAATGGTGAGTTGAACATAGACTACATAACGATAACCGGTTACTATACTGTGTTCATTCAGCCTGTGCAGTTTGAGGAGGTTCCACCGTGTCTCCTCGTTGGCTATATTGATCTTAGTTGCACGCTGACAACCAATCGATTCTTAAACTTGATTAAAGAAGTATTGACTGCCTTGACACGCAAAATGCAAAACATAGTGCTTTTAAAGCTTGCCAAACTCATCGTTATCCAAGCATTGTATACGATATTGAAGTCGACTACGTTATACTAGTTAATATGTTGGCTTTTAGCAGTTTTTTCCGTTTCGAAAATAAATATTTTAAATGTGTGCGTTTGTTTATTTTGTGATTTTACTTCATTTTTTATTCGTTGATTTTTGTTGACATAAAAGGACGGTTAGTTACAAATGTAACAAGTGCTTGTACACTTATGCGGACTTATTGTTGTGTTCGAATTCTTATAAAATAAAAATAAAATCAAACATAATGAAAGTAACAAAAATAAGTGACCATATTATCTATACCACAACGTGAAATATTCTAACGCTATCGTCCGGACTAAAATGATTGGAATGTCATTGACTGTTTATCTACACGTATTCTTCTCGTAGCATGAAATACCAAAACCGAGTATTGCGTGTAATTATAATGTATGTCTGCATTCACATAGACTAAATGACTTAATTTTATGGGACTTTTGAGTAATCATCACCGACGATAGAGATTGTGACTTTCATTCTCGACATTTTATAGAATATATTGCCATGAAATTGGCGGTCAAAACAAAGTTGTAAAGGAAAATAAGTTATTATAATAGATAACTTTTTACGTACGATACAGATCATAATGCACCGATGACATTAGACTTCAGTTATTCAAATTGCTTTTATGCATTCATAATTAATGGCTCTTGCTGATGGCAGTTGACAACTTCAAAATATGCTAATTTTGGAAAATATTTATATCTTTATTAGACACGAAGTTATACATTCTTTGCGTAAAGAAAGATAAGGGTTGAACAATTAATACCACATTAACAGCGAATTCAATTACTAAAACAGCACAAATGTATGTATATATGTGCTATCTTTTTTTCGTGAGGCAGGTTTTGTTAAGGACACCATTTTGCGATCCTTTAAACACTTTAGATGTATGTGTGGTATCTCAAAGCATCGTCATTGTTTTCCTTCGAAACAAAAATAGCTTTTGCTCTAAGCAATACAGGTGACTGTAGTTTCGCTTAATAACATACTATGTTTTACTATGAGAAAATTAATGAACGTGATAAAATGTTGTTTTTGTATTGGTACTGAATTTTACAATAATACATCATACCTAGGTATGTTTAATCCGATATATAATTCAGTCATTTATGTTTTTTTCATGCCAAATTTCATATCAATGCATCATGGGAATATCAGCTTTATTAAGTTCGAACATAAAAGTACATGTTTTGAATATTTTCAACCACCGCGAATAATGTTGACACCTAAACTACGTTTTATGTGCGTAATATTAATGGCATTTATCATTTTAAAACCTCAGTAAATCAGAGTTGGTTAAAACGCATAACAATCGTTATAACGTATGATATTTGCGTGTTGAAACAACCGCGTTTAAAAGGCTGATAAAAAGGTTTAACCAATCTAGGTGGTCTTATTGTAACAGATAAACGTCCCTATTCGGAAGTTTTCCGATGAAAATGACATCTTAATAATCGCAATAAAGTTAAGTTAGAAAGACGTAAAATGTACTAGAGGGAGTGGTTTTATTTACGTTCTCAGACACTATTTTAAGGCCCATACAATTTTGGTGGACAAGGCCCTTTAAAACGAACGTCAATGGTTTTTTAATTGCACGGCTCTATATATTGCAACTTCCACAGTTGTTATCCACATATTCAAATGTGTAACTTGGTTTGATGGCAAAGGTATGTTTATTTTTAATATTGTATATGCTAATTATGTTTACAACACATTATACATTAGAATGATCAATTATGTTATTTCGGAAATTAAAAATGTCATTTAAACGTATTACCTTTGATATTAGGTTTAATTACATAGGTATATCATTATGGTACCTTCAAAATATCACTTTGTATCGGACTGTTACACCGATGTCGCTATTGGATTGATAGGTATTGCATGCGATGATTTGAAAATAATTGTTTATGAACAGAATACATAACGTACTTGAGAAATGATGACCATGTGTCAGTCGTAGTAATGTTACCATGCTTTCAACACCTGATTGTAGTGTTTTGTATATGTTTAAAGTACGTTAAAATTGTTAATAAGTATACGATTGTAGATTGTATACGTTAACAATAATAATTAGATTCTTTTGGACAGACAGTTCGGTATGATGCAGCTTCTTGTTGTTCCGTATTATAACCCATAATTAATAGAGTTTTAATCCTTGTTTGATTGCCTGGTCAACCACTGGGTTTACCAAAGCCAGTTAATATATATTCCAATAAAATACTCACGTTATGATTGCGTTTTTATTTACAGATTGTTGAGGTTTACAACCGTTATCTCTTAAATGAAAACATGAAAAGAAATATTTTTTAAGTAAACATGATTATTTTTTTATGAACTGTTAGTTATAAAACAGGGAAAATGCATTTGCGGTGGAGCATACTTTTCTTACGCATGCACCATTTTTAAATGCAATCATTAACCATGACATTAACAATTTGTCATCCTTGTGTCAAACTTTCGTTCAAGTAATGTTGTATTTTTTACCTCCAAAATAAATGTAAACAATAAACTCGTTACCAATCCTAATTTACAGCGATAATTGCAAACGTCATCAATGTGTGTATTCACGTTTAAACGAGCAGTCATATGTTCTGTCATAATCAATCAATGTGTGCATTCACGTTTAAACGAGTAGTCATATGTTCTGTCATAATCAATGAAACTTGCTTCTTAAATGATACATGAAATGGAATTTCTGGTGCTTTAAAGTTTTCATACTATTCATGCAAAATGTCTGCATGTACTTAATTATCAAATGATATATTCTTAATTATCTTATACAAAATTGTGTATGATCAATACTCCAAATATGTTTGTTCTTCAACAAACTTAATAAAGAATTGTCCTTCAAGCCAGGTCCATGACTTTTTCCGTCTAATAGATTATCAATTTCCATCATCATAACGATGGATTGGGGTAAATTTAAAATGCCTTCCTGCACAATTAAATACATTAAATAAAAAATATAAACACCTGAACAGATATGCAAGATTACAGAAGTACCTCACCAAACTTGTTCGTCTATAAATATTTTATTTAAATGTAAGTTTGCTAGTGTTGTTTTTTAGTCATTGTTACAGAAATGCAATCTCCGTTCTGTGTATAGTTCGTGTTTATGAGTCTGCATTATTTGTAGACTCGACTTGTGTTCCAGCATTCCTGTCTAATCTAGAGACTCTACCCACGGAAGTTTATTTGTGTGGCATATTTAATAACCCTTTTTTCGTCCTTCTCTATGAATGAATATTCAATTACACAACATGGTTACATTGACGTTTGCGCATAACAGATATCGAGAACTCTTCTGTCGGCATGGCTGCTTACGCTGCACGTTCAGCTGTGCACGGGAAGGGTGGAACCATTGCCATCTCTGCCGTATGATCTGCAATATTACCTGGACACGTGTCATGGCACTGGCGACCTCAATGACAAACCAGGTACATCTCATTTGCAATTTGTTTAGCCTTTTTTATTGTATTTGACAAATGCAAATAAAATTGCTGTACATAATATATAAAAAGTTGATTAAATCTCTGAATGTGTGACTGCGTCTTGATTCTTATATTTAATTAACTAACTTGATTAACTATGTGTCAGGGGCCGGAGGCCTATATCACAAATAAACATATACAGAACTAAGAAGAAGACTTTGAACCAATCCAAACCCATAAGCGTGGCCTATGTTCATCTTATAAGAACATTTTAACATTATTCTTCCTGTGTTTAGAATAAGTTTGTACGCCTCAAATAAGAACTAGACAACTAATAAAGTTTATGATACAGAAACACGAACACATGAACCTTTTGAGCAGTCATTAGTATATTGTAATATATTGTTCAACAGCTGAACTCGCCTTCTGGGGTGCGATGCAAATGTATGTTTCAAAGTTTTGTGAGGAGAATCCCTCCATGACAACTTCGGAAAAAGCCTTCCTACAAAAGACCGTCACCACCTCCTTTGCACCAATAAGTGCTTCCGGTCGAGGAAAACGACAAGCCACTCGCCCTCGCCTGCGTAAAGAGATTCGCACAATGACCATTACTGAAAGGGCGCGTTATTTTAACGCTCTCACTAGACTCAAGAGAGACACGGTGAGAGGCCAATGGTTAATTATATCACATTGTTCAAACAGATCCTTCAGAACGTAATTGTTTTTTTTATAATATTACTTAAGTGAATAATTTAACAAACCAATGACATCATGACCGCAATTAAAATTATATCATTGATGTAGGATTTGCCATTTTGCGACACATTACTTAGTGAGTCGTCCTGTGTGCTTCAATGTTACAGATCACGTCAATATGGTAACGAAAATCCATGCAGAAGTTGTCATCGCCATATTTCACTATGAAGAATATTTTTTTTACTAACCTTGACAAGGTTTGTTGTAATGTTTTCATTACAAGTAACGAATGATATATATCTTAATAACCTCATTCTCGTATATTTATTCGCTTTTGGAACATTACAGAGACTACGACCAAACATATATGATGTTCTAGCTGGATTCCATACAGGTGCAAATATGCAGAGGGCCCACTTTGGCCCCGCGTTCACAGGATGGCATCGATTATACTTGTGGATGTAAGTTCAAAGTAATAATGTTATATTATTTTAAACGTAAAGTGTATTGCATCGCTTATGACGCGCGTACGCTTAAAGCAGAATACCTTTTTTTGAAATACCATAAATCACTAATGGGCTAGTGCTTCCTGTTTATGCAACCTAGACAAATAAACACACATAAATTCAGTAGGCTGACCAGTTGTCATTCCCTGGTTAATTTTTGCATTTGATGGTGTTAACAATAATGAACTATATGGAAACATGTAAGGAAGTATATATATGTTGTTTTTATTTACATATAAGCCAAATTAAAACATAAATTGCAGAATGCTTGTAAAAATTAAACCAACGGTGCAAGGAAATTAACAATCCGCTCTGTATGCGATTTAGAACGAGTATATACGATTTCATTCTCATCATTTTATCTTCGCAAGCTTAAACCAACACAAGACTATGACCGTTTCACGCACTTAATTTAACATCATCATTTGATGCCACCAAGCGAACTATGTTTTCTTCGATGACATTGATTTTTTCATGAAAAGGTTTACGACTATTCCGACTTTTTCAGTCTTATTTGTTACTGAACCAAAATAAGGTCGTTGTGTCGCATGAAGAAATCTGCACAGACTGATAAGGATATTCCAATAGCGTTTATCCCTTTGAAATGACGGATTGAAGAAAACTCATTTATTGTTTATTTTCTCGTACTACTTCGTCTGAACATTTAGTTTTTTATTCATCAACGTGTTATCTGTTTTTCGTAAAAAGGTTATTTACTCTGTTCGTGTCAATTAACTATAACGTATAAGTAAAGAAATATATCTTACGTTTAATATCAATTTACCCAAATCATTGAGAACTTTTAATCACAATATTACCGTACATGAAGTGAATGTAAGTATCTCATAAAATTTGCGAAATGTTTTTTTGAATCACAGTTTTGTGAACGTTTTCTGTCATTTACCTTATTTAAAGACCACACAGACATACAGGAAGTTGAATATCTCTAGTTCATACACAGGGTGCAGGATCACGTGACTTTGTGGGACTCACAGATGGACGTAAATGGATGTAAACACACCTGTATGTGATGCTTTTCTCCAATAATATTTTTAAAACAAATTATCTCAAGAATTTCAACCAGTGCGTAAAAGAAGGTTTTTCCATATGGCAATGTGAAATACATCAAAATTATTTTATTTAATAAGCATGTGCTCTTGGCAAAACATTTGAGGTATAACGCATTCATGCACACCGGGTATGCTGCACGCAACGTGAAAGTTTGGCACCGATTTCAGACTAATTTAATATTTATTCTTTAATCTTAGGATATTGACACAAATTGCAGGAAGAACTGTCGTTTATGCACTTAAGAATTTTGCAAATGTATTTCTACAACTTTACATATCTGAAACAATAAAGTTCCTAACGGTGTGTTAACATTCTGTCCAGCCCGATTGTTAACCTATGTGAACCTCTGTCTACATATACGCTACGTATAAGCTGACTTCACAAATTACAACAAGGTTCATAAATGTGAAGTTAAGTAATTTGACCCAATGACCTAAAGAGGAATCCCTCGCCAGATAACAATGTAACCTTCCTTTACCTGAAATGTTAGCTAAATATCTCCATCCTGAGATTTTAAACGCAAACTTTTTATGTAATTTCAAATTGACTATGCTCTTGGTCCAATGAGCCCTAAACAGAGTGTCAGCTAGAGATGTGAATCGTTGCACCTAAATGTCACCGACATTTTCTTGTTGTTAAAATGGGCATGATAAAACTAAATTTAAGGTTAGCGTTATTAGCTTTTGTAAAGAAATAACTTTGCATGATAGCCCATAATCATTTGTAAGGTTTCAGTTGAGTACCTGCAATATTGACAGAGATGTGTACGTTTTGATTGCAAAATATTTCCTGAATTTCAACGTAATCGGAAACCTTAACCTTAGAATTCTCATTGAATAAGGGGATGTGATCCTTCGAAAAGGTAAAATTTAAAGGTGGCTGTTTTAAAACTGCCTTAACAATATTTTAAGTTTATTTCAAATGTATGTGATTGTAAAAAAGGATTATAGCACTCAAATATTATCATGAATTAAGTTTACAAGTGCATAAGTCTATAGATAAGTTCGAGTTATGGGTCTTGTTAATCCACATCGTATTATGATTATGAAGTCACGTGTGGATTTAAAGTAAATAGCTGTTATTTTTCTATAGTTATGTACTTTTTGAATGAAAGGGACATAATCAGGCTGGTTAAAGTTAATATTCTTAGTCGGTGAATTTTCTTAAAACCACGTGTTAAGTTTTATTCCAACGTGCAAACGGTAAATTCAGAAATATGCAGTTGTTGTACGCAAACTTTAACCTGAAATGTGATAAGTACAAAAAGTCAAAAACTTATGCTTAATAGAAGCTCTGAGTATTGAAACATGGTACATGTAAATGACCACACATGGTTACTCGAATATATGTGTGCATATTTTAATAAATACCTGTAGTAGCAAGAGTGATATAAGCATACAGTAGAAAGAGTGCTATACTTATGTTGCACATGTGACGTAGAGTCTGACTGCGACGACGACATTCGAATGAGTAGCATAACTCGGCCAATTCGATCAATAGTCGAACTTAATATTGGATTTGGATCTGATCTTTATTACAGATTAGAATCATTCCTACGACTTCACGACCCTGAGGTAACTGTTCCCTTCTGGGCGTCGGTGTTGGATAACGAGATGGAAGACCCCACTGAGTCTGTCATATTCAGCGGCGCTTTCTTCGGACCCGGCGTTGGGCTGCCAACAAGTGGGCCATTTAGAGGCTGGCAACAAATAAATCCGGCAACTGTGTTTAATCGAAATGTCGGTGGCGGCCAACTTTACACTTATGAGGGTATTGACGCAATTCTACGTCGGCGTCGTAACAGTGAACTCCTGTTTCCAACTGCAGAAGCCGACAGCAACTTCGAAGAGCAACATGGTGGTCCCCATATCTTTGTCGGCGGGACTATGAACGATCTCAACGCGGCTGCTAGAGATCCCATTTTCTTCAGCCACCACTCGTTTGTCGATCAGATTTGGGAGCGATTTCGATACAATCAGCGGGCAGCGGGTATCCCGACAGAAACGGACTATCCATGGGTTCCGAATGACCCCCGTTACAATCCAGCACAAAGTCCAACCAATATAACGGGTTTCTTCCCAGATGGTCAGTTGAACCTAGACTACATTCAGATAACAGGTTACTCAGATGCATTCTTTCAACTTGTGCAGTATGAGCAGGTTCCCACGTGTCCACTCTGCGGTGGTTCACAATATCTTCGTTGTAACCCGACAACCAATCGCTGTGTGTCGAGAAGCATTGCAGAAATGCGAACAGCGAACGTTGACATAGATACCTTACCTGGTCTCGAACAAGCGGCCCCGGGTCGCAAAAAACGTCTGATCTCTTACAAGGAAAACAATGTATGTCATCGAAAACCGTTCATAAATGACTTCAGTGTGAACCGACTGCAACTAAGTACTGCAATTAGTGCTCGGCAAACGCATGCGATGGAATATGCTTATGTTCCAGTAAAGATTGTTACGAAACGCCCATCGAACTACAAGCATTTTTCCATATACTCTCTCTACGAAAAACCCATGAATGGGTTAGGCTTTAAACAAGAACTAGTGAACATTGGAACAAATAAGCCGTACAGATCGTGTGACAAAAGTCTAGATTCCCCCGGAAAGATTAAGATTGTAGCATATGGGATAAACCATGGCGCCTATTCAGAAGAGTACGTCATTACCGACAATAGGCTGGCGATATCGGAAAGCAGTGGCGTTATTGCAGTCAAGATGCCGACTGGTTTAAACCCTTCGGAAGTCATGGTTGCTGCATTTGATTCTTGCGGAAGGGTGTGTCGACCATATTGCAAATCAGATGCTAATATGGCCCATAACAGCTACTTTACAGGCGGTGTGAGAATTTCGGTCACTTCCCCATTGATATATGGTACCTCATATGGCGAAGCATTGCTAAACGTCTGGGATATTCAAACTGAAAACATGTGCCCTACGATGGATTACAACAAAATACCACTGACGTTTTTCTGTGAGTACACAGATAACTGGATCTGGGGCGGAAGTTCTAGAACTGGTTCTGGAAGTGGTTCTACAATAGGCGGCAAAATATCTGTGCGAGCTCTTCGCACAGGAAGAGGGCGTGCTGGAAGAATAGGAGTTTCGAATCCACGTAAGACCTTATATACACCGTAAATGAGTAAACCCATATAAACACTTGTATTTGTCCGAACGCACAACTTCATTTAAATGAATAACGGATGAATATCAATGTTTAATATAATTTTGCAACGTTATTACAGATGAAACTGTGTTATGTTAATGGTTTATACTGTTATTAAAACAAAATGTCTAATTAACTTTGTAAATCGTTGATAAAAAGACAGCAATCGTGGTTAGATGACATCAACGTTTAAAATGTACGCATTGAGTATCATACTCTGGTTATATTACAGGTTCGCCGATTCGTCCGAGTCCGCTAGATTTCCACAACCCATTTCAAATTCATGGCTGAGGACTACGTTCGTTCACCGATCTTTACGCTAGAAGTCAGCGATTATAAAAGCTTTTGTGTTGAAAAACAATATGGACATTGTTTTGGGATTCGTCTGATGTAAAGGGACGAATGTCCATGTAAAGGCAAATAAATTATAATGTATTCACGTTTTGTGATGCAATAATGAGTTCAGCAAATAAATAAAATTTTCCAGTTTACAAAAAGCGTTCCTACACTATATTTATCTCGATGAATTTCACCCGATATTCAAAGTCGCATATGAGCACTAATGTTATTATTTATCATCTAAAACAATCTACAAATCACCAATGTCAGGCTTCTGGACATAATACGCGTAATTACACCATTTATTTGTTGTAGGCTCGACTCGATGTTTATTATGGTACATACTCGAAATGTGGAAAATATGAGCCGTGTTCTGAGAAAACTGGGCTTATTGCATGTGCGTAAAGTGTCAACCCATATTAGCCTTTGCAGTACGCACAGGCTAATCAGGGACGACACTTTACGCACATGCATTATGCCCAGTTTTCTCAGAACGCGACTAATATAGACATTTGATACAAATGTTAATACAGCTCTACAAATAAAAATACCTCAAACTACTTAGCCCAAGGCTTGAATTGCAATTTGGTACATGTATTTGTTCGGGAAAATATTGTTGACCCGGAAATATTAGGCATACACACACGTAGTAAATATTAGTTATACATTTTATTGTGAAAACGTATGCTCCAAACTTCATCCAAAAATAAAATAACTGATTATTGTATTTTCCCGGTGTGCTCCGTTTTTCGCCAGTTGCAAAATTATGTTGATAGGTATTATATAATCTGTGTTAATCATACAAACAGAAGTTATATAAGAAATCGACTGGTATATACATGCAATATATGTTTTCAAATTTTCATCGGATTCCGTAACCCTTGATATAATACGTTTACTTTTTTTGCATGTTTAGGGTATATCAATGTTAAAGCCGTATGGTCGTAGTTGATTTATTTCCGTAAACTGTCGTAATATAAGCAACCATGTGGAAACATATACATGTGTGCGCTTTAATTGGTCAAAAGAACATTTGCAATAACACGGCATTTCTTATGTAGAAACCATAAAAAGTCAGAAACTTCATGTTTCAACTGAGACATTCTGGCTAACACTAATTCGCATATATTTTATATAAAAAACAAATGCCCGTTACATTAATGGCCATAGTATGCAACCAATTATATAACATAAAATTATGTAAGCTGTATTCATAAAAAGGAACGGTCAATGTAAATCATTGTGGCTTTACACCGGTTAAATGGCGCGGAAAGCCGTACAAATTACAATTAGGAAAACTGCATGTCAAAACAAGCACGTGTAAATAATCGTGTACATGTGTTGAATTAAATGTCATGTCCTTGAAAATATGCCATTTTGTTATTGTTACATCATCGTTGACAGAGGGGTTAATGAAGACGTCCGTGCCGGAACAGGTATTTTTCGCCATTTTATAACCTTTATTATTTTTGTTTAATTTTTAAATGCCGCTCTTTTTTTTCAGCCATATCCGTTAGAAAGTTAGTAACGTTTATGCCATAATAATTTTCTCTCTACATCTCGATTTAACTCGCTACGATTTTTCTTTGCGAAAGCTGTGATCCCGCTACGAAATTTCGTAGCGCGTTGAATTTAGATATGGAGCGAATGTTATCAAGAAATAAACCCTAATACATTTCTTTCTGATATGACTGGAAAGTGCTATGCATGGGCAAAAATTAATGAAGGGTATAAATGGCGAAAATACCTGTCTCGGTATGTACTCGCCATTTGAATTCCTTTAGATCACCACGTTATTACCCTTTTTGGTTGAGAATGATGTATCGAGCTAATTATACAGTTATGTTTACATATAACTCAATCATTATTCGTTTTTAAGCGTATTGTTTCGAGGTTGCTTATTGTTATCAATAACTTTATTTTTTTTGTAATTTGTATCTTAACTGAGCACGAATATCAATGTTTACAAAATAAATATTCGTATATTCTATAATTATTACATACTATGCTTTATAATAATATGTCTATATTTTATAATGTTTACCTTCATTATTAATTACATTATATTTCTTACATTGTTTCCTTCATCAGCCATGATGGATATTAACAGCATTCGTGACATCATGATTTAAGAAGTGCAAACGATGTCATCAAAATAACTAATAATAATAGGGCCGAAATGTTGTTTCATTATTTAGCATTTTCACGGGGTTACGACTACAGAAATAATAAAACTTCACAACCTTCATATATATGATATTCTTGCTAACAACTGTTTGCATATTTTTTTATATAACATAAAACGCTTATAATATTGGGGCTAAACTGTTATTCGTTTGTTTAACGTTTGATTTGTTGTGGTGGCCCCGTCTGGTGGCTACCAAACCATAAATGTATGTCTATTTCTGTTATCCATGTATTGCTTCAAGATATTTCAAGCATATTACTGTTATGCTGACTATTTTAAGTCGTCTGTCTTTACTACCTTACTTAAACTATTTTACATCCGGGATCATTTGAGAACCGTGTGTGATTGTTCATGAAATATTTCAAGCGTTCATTGCTATTAATGACAATATTCGTTGTCCTTTTTATAATTGAGAATAACTAAGATACTTTAAGGCAGTCCGTTTTTATGTATCTGAAATATCATCAGAACACGCTCTGGCGCATAAGCCAAATGCTGTTCTTAAATACTGTTCCGATATATTCGTCAACAGAACTTGCCGAATGTTCAAGCAGCCAACCCATCTGGCTATTGTAAGCTAAAATGTACCTCAAATTAGTTGAACACCTGATGCCGGAATTAGAAACAAGACTCCTGGCATCTGAGCCCAGGTACATCGCTCAACATTTGCTCCAAACATAACACACGAGGTCGGTGAGGAGATTTGCCAGGCATATCAAGACGAACATTCGGTAACGAGAGACGAGTTCCAATCTTAAATTAGAAGATGGAGGACGAAATGGACGGGACATGGCTATCCCCAGGCAGATCGCCAAGAGACTCTGAATTCAATACACAAACACATTTATCAAGGGATCTTTGTTAAACTTAATGTATATGGTTGCATGCCTGTGCCAACCGATACAACTGAACGTGCATTAAGCACCATTCGAAGGGTAACACATACCTAAGGACCACAATGACAACAGCCAGATTATTCGGATTAGGTCTGCCCAACATTTACAGGGAAAAAGAGATACCTGCATAAATTGTTTTGAACATATTTACGCGAAGAAAAGAAAGAAAATGGGCATTTTTGGGGGGGATAGATCTGACAGAAAAAATTACATTCGATTAGCTTTAGAAAAGATTGTGAAAAAAAGAGATAAAATTGCCGTGAAAGCATTAGAATCTTAGATTTTAAAGTAATAATAATCAATCATTCCTCTTCCACAATAGGTTATATTGTTTTTTTGCGAGAAAACAATTGTTAAAAAAACGTACACAATATTACATATTTAAATATATAATTGATGGTGAGATTGATAATTTGTAATCGAGTCGTCATTGAAAGTTTACGAAAAAGCTCAGACGGTAGCGATATCCCATTTTTAAACCATTGTTAACAAGGGTACGGAAGATTGAGTTTCCGGCTCGGAAATATTTATTTCCGACGTTTGAGTTTGTCATTGTGATGGTTTATTCATGTCTCAGTCACCACTGTTCTTATGGGGAAAGCGGTCCAATGCTCAAAAATAGTGTCGTATAGTACCCGAGGAGATATCAGGTGCACAGACCGCCGCAATAGAACTGAAAGACTGTTGAAAATGGCGTTTTGCAGTATCTGATCAATAAATCAAAGAACTCTGACTAGGTATCGACGACTTCAAAATATTGTAAAAAACGAGTAAAAAGCAACCAAATAGCATCTTCCTTAAAAACATGTTGTTGTTTTTCATTTATTATGATACATTTATATATATATCGCTTTAAGCTGTTGGATGGAACCGTCGTCTATTTCTAGTATACATAGTTATTTACACAATAACGCAAATGTAATGGTCCATAGCCCTTAGTCATTGGTTGTAAATCGCATGATATAAATGTCCCCAGATAAGCGCAAGAGAACAGAATCATAACATATGGACGAAAACTCCTATGTCCGAAAATTTAGAGTCACAAATAACTATTTTGGCTAAAAATGGGTATGTCCGAAGATATAGTGTAAAAAACCCTTCGACAAATTACAATGCTCAATAATTGTGTAAATTTTCTATTATATAACATTTTACATTATCATAAATTATGTTCTTAAAGTTTTTTTTTACCATTCTCGGCGTCTCGATGGGTATAAAACAGGCCATACGCCGATCTTATTAATACCGTTGGGGTGGGTAATCGTTCCCGATTTCTTTTTTTTTTCAGACAGAGTTGTCTTCAGTGTAACGTCACCATAAAGGAGGGACTGCACTGGAAACTGTGGTTAATTGAAATATACCTTGGCCTAACCATTAGGCGGTATTCACCTTTAAATGGTCTCTGGTCTCAATGTTGACAAGCTCTGCACCGAAGTTTGCTAACTGTTTGATATTGCTGATACAAATAAATAACACACACTTCTAGACTGCTTTATCGAATACATACTTATAAAATGACTTAATAGGTTTCATAATTGGCGAAAGACAACTTTCAAAATTAAAAATGCCTGTTCGGTTTGAACAAGATCTCCTATTTAAGCAAATAGAAGCAATATAAACAACATAATTAGATCGTGCTTTGTGCACACACGAGCGTTTTCTCGGTCGTGCAGGTAAACCTTGCAACCGGTGACATTCAACCATGACATTCAAATGAACCAATCACAAATATATATAGTAGTGATGACAAAATAAATTTTTATTAACCAAGTATATAACACAGTATCTGTGGTTGATTTGTCTGATGCATCGCTTCATCAGCCCTTAAAAGGTTACCGAAGAGATGAAGACGCCAAAGGGAAGTCGTTTACATTAATAAAACCCTAGTGAGTCTTATTTTGACATGCAAATCCTTGACGTCATGAAATGCACGCAAGATACAGTTTATCTTTTGTTTACACTGTACAAATGTATTTGCTTACATATTTCTATTCGTATACCGATCGGTATTACATCAGTTATTTTTATAATTTGTGCACCAATACTTCTAGTTAAAACTGATGTTTGCATTGACACTGCCGCAACAAATTGAAAACGACCTGGCGTCTTAATTTACGTATATTTTGTTTTAGTGCTGCTCACCAATCATTGTGTTGATTGGGTAGAACTGGACATGTGAACTGTTTGTCATTATGTGGGTAACATGACTCAATAGCGGAATGGGATGCGTGTCTAATATAACAGGAACGTGTTGGTTATATTCATTATCGTGGACTACTAAAACAGGTAAGTTCTTTATGGTAACAAACTATGTTTTCAGCCTTTATGTCGCCGACGTTATTGCACCACCAATTGAAACATTCCATTACTTCATTCCATATTTTGCGGAGTTGTGAGAGAAAACTTTGGCTCACTGTCGCACCACTATCAATTAATGTTGATTGGTGTAAACACAATATGAACACCCCCTGAACGTCAATAATCCAAACTGAGTAGGATAATTCAAACTGAAGAAAAAAATGGCGACACAAAGACTCTGGTCATTTATTTCTAAGAACACGTTTATTTAAGGTAGGTTGTGACATAATACACGTTTCTTCTTGATAAAATGTTATTTGCCGGATACAATGCGCTAATAAACCCATAACAATTACAAACAATTACGTAGAAATAAAATGAATATGTTTGAAATTCTGGAAAAAGTAAATGAAATTGTCGAAAGTTTTGGGCCAAAAACAACTATAATCGAATGTTTTTAATGTTTTAATGTTTGGACTTATTTATCAACCTTTCATATATGTATGTAAAAAAAAATGATCGGCGTAAATGCTAGAAAACGCAATATATTCGTTTTTGTTTGGGACAAGAATATACAAAATGGATAATGATCTAACTAGTGTATGGATAATTCCAAACTAACATCAGGAAGCCGATGGATAATGACCAAACTGCAAGATGTCTTCATGTAAAGATCTATGTAAAATGAACACTCTTGTACAATATTTCGAGATTTATTTAATTGCTGACAACAAAAGCATTTTAGCACATTGTTAAACAATCATCATAAAAACATGATTTTGTTTTCTTTTCAGGTAAAACAGAAGATAATGGAAAACTACAGATGTTATTATTGTACAGAGTCCTTTAAATGCCTGAAAGAAATACTAATCCGAAACACAACCAACCATTACGTGAATTTTTTTTAAGAGACCTTACCTCAGATGAAACAACCGGCAAGTTAGGTTATAGCACAAAAATATAAGCTGATATTACTCCACAAAACATAGATGAACAACAGCAGCAACTACTATTGAAAATGACGTTATCACTCGTAAATATTTTACTTCTACTTCAATTTTCGAGCGCCGGCGAAAAGGGTCACGGGGAAAACTTTTTATCATTATTAAAAAACATGATTTACAGAAGATTTTTAATATCAATGTCTGTGTATTGAGAAATCATTTAATATGTTATTTTCAATGTGTAAATATATTTTGGAATGTAAAATTCTATACAAGCCGCCGATATGCCCCTTAAATATTTGTGTACCATTCGATGCAATTTTTTATATAATGTATTATGAATCAGATCAGTAATGCCTCAAATAATATTCGAAACCTCTAATATGGTGACAAATACATGAATCAGCGGGGCAAGTGCCACTTTAACCTGTAGCTTCGACTCGAATCCCTTTAAATCAAGTGTTTAAATAATGAGTATGGACATTTTTAAATTTCTATGCTTTTCATGCTATCCAAAACGACATGGAACACGTGTAATGGTATCTCTGTGTACGTGGAATGCAAATTTTGCATGCTTATTTTGCTTCTATTCTCAACTGTATATATATGCAAGTTCCGTTAAAATTGATTTCACTAATAACAAATAAATGAATGTTGATGTTCGTTGAAAGTTCTTTTTATATGTCATTATACACATCATGTGAGTTTTTGGTTATAAATAGTTGTTTTCAAAGAATAATATCCAACCTGTCTTTGGAAAACATGTTCAATACATCGCAGTTTTTGAATTATCCATTTTGAGTTTGGTTATTATCCACAATAATTGTCATATCAGTTTGGATTTATCCATAAACTTTTATACCCGTCCTGCAAACGCATGATTTTAACACAGAAACACACTAGTTGTTAAAAGTTAAATTATAAAGGACATTCATGATATAATTTGGCATATCTTTTTTCGTTCGCTCTTTTGTCATTTAACGTGTAAATAATTCAACACGTAGGTCGCATTTCACGAAAATTTGCATTTTCCGAAGACAAATTTATCGTTTTTACTAGAAAACTATTAAATCATTGCACAACTCAAAACGCATGTGTGTATCAGACATTCATTACCAAATGTGTAGAACAATTACGTCCTTATAGTAACTAAATTAGCAGAAATGATAAAATAATCACCTAGCTTTCAGTTTCAGTTTCATTTTTGGCCGACCTCTTTTTTTTTAGTTCGAATTATCCAACTCAGTTTGGATTATCGACGTACAGGGGGTGATGAAAGTGTCCTCAATATCACCAGCAATTGATACATCGTACAGTTAAAACTAATTCTTTTTTTTGTCATACAAGTCATCAGTTGATTTTATATTTGCGCAGTTATTTTCAGATCATTTTCGGTCCCTTTATCCTCGGCCGAGCAAAGTTCTAGCACCACCTCTTTGCGGTTTTGTAGTCTCTGTTGTGCTTATCTGTTAATGGCTCAATCATTATGTTCGCGTCCGCTGTATTGTCTTATGGTTCAATATGTTTAATTCGAACTGCGTAATATTTGACGTTGGCGTGAGTTCCGTATCCGCAGTCGCTTGATAAATCATCTTCATTTTCGTCCGAGTACAATGTCTCTCATGTATAAGCTGCATCACGCTTAAAACGATGTATGGTTTTGAGGAACGGGTTCCTTGCTATACAACAGCACTACCTTGAGTTGATAGATAGATCTTATGGCTCCGCTTCAGTAATGGTTGTAAATCGCATGATATAAATGTCCCCAGAAAAGCGCAAGAGGGCGGAGTCATAACATATATATTAATAAAAAAATATGAAGGTGTTTTACAGCGGTAAAAATGTCTTGTATCTAATGTATGCGATCGCGTGACTGATACTTGGTAATAATTCTGCGCTTCGATACGTTTCCGTTGAACGATTATTCTCTTCCTTTCATCTGCAAGTAATTTTCTTTAAATACCTCCGTCATTATGTCATGTATATGTTGACGTCTGTCTTATTACTTGGCCAGCTATGACTTTTGGACATGTTGAACAGCATTCTGTCTTTTTTGCCTAAAATTCAAATTTGTTGTATTATGCGCTTTATTAATTATATTGAACTTTTCTCTAAGTATATATTTTGCTGCTGACTGAATATCATTAAAGGCAACTCTGTCTGTAGATAAATGTCATTTCCATGGGATTTGAAGCTGTTAAAATACATGTATTTCATCAAATATATATGCAGGTTGTTTTTATTTAAACAGTCCCCGCGTTCTTCAGCTTTTACGGGATATATACTCTCCTCATCTTTACTTCTCTGCCTTTTAGAAAGAAGATGCTTTTTCCTCTTCTTCACATTTTCAATTCAATGTTCTTTTAGAGTTTACAGACTTTTTGATATATATGCTAGTATGGAATAATTATCTTAATTAACTATTAAACCACGCACTAATTACTACACAGTAAAAATACACCGTAACAAATTACAAATTGAACAGGCATAACGTAACGGATTCATACCGTAAAATTGCGTTACATTGGAAAAATAAATAAATCATCACAATTGTCCTACTCATAAATATCAATTGTATATTATTTTTAACTTAAAACGTACCAAAATGAAGCCGAATTTCATTAAGAGATAAACGTTATCAATTGCTAGCTTAACTCTTCGAGCTTGCATTACAAGTGTCAAGTATTTGTGTACAATAGCATTTGTGGTAAATACTTGATATGTTTTATTGTTAACACTTGCCAAGACTTTAGTAATTCAATCATTTTTATAATTTTGATTATTCTTTACCAAATATGCATTCTAGGATTCAATCCACAGCAAAGGGTAGTAGGGAACAGGACAAGAACCAGGACAAGAAGAATGAAATGAGGACATGGTGTAATAGCAGCCACGGAATCAGATTTTGAGTTAGATGAGCGAGTCTTTTTTTCAGCTCCTTGCATGCTTTGACATGTTTGTGTGTCTATAGCTGATAGTCACCCTTCCAATAAAGGTGATATTAAAAACACAAAATGTTAAAAAGCAATTCAGCCATCCTCTTACTTTTATTTAAATTTATTAAACCTAACCAAACAAGATAACTGTTGTATGTGGTTGACCAGTATGTTGCTGGTTAAATAATTACTGGTGTTTCTGTTCATATTTACGTCTCGACGATTATGTTAAATGGGCGAATTTAGCTTAACATTTACATATTAAAGACAGTCAATTAATAATTATAAAGATGTCACCATTATTTCCAGAATTATAGATCGTTGTTTCAAGTACATAATTATTCTTAAAATGATTGACAATATGACAAAAATGTTACTGCTGAACGACTCCGATATAATGGAAGTCCCGAAGAAATAATTTTAGCTGCAACAAAGATATGGCATTTAGCCTTTGTGTTTGTTTTTGTTTTTGCATAACAGTATGGGGCAGAGTATATTCTTAAAATGAGTGTTTGATTTTTCTCAATGCAAACACATGTTTTGGATTTCAGAGTATGTAACCATTCTGGAATAATTAAAGAGTTCGATTATTAAAATATTATAATTGTATTTTTCACCCATTATGGTTTCACCCCCACCGTGTCATGAAGTTTGCACGTCAGCTATAATTGGTGGAAAACAAATTCATTTTATTTTCATAGAATTGGACATTTTTACCCCGGCTTTCTCATGGTATTATGTTAATAATTAAGTCAGCATTCCCAGAAATGTTTAGCTAACATTTTTGTCTCAAACTGAGGCATTGAAATCATAGCACACTAAACATATTGTTTTGTAGCTTTGGCAATAACATTCTTATATATATATATATATATATATATATATATATATATATATATATATATATATATATATATAAAGATGTATATTTATAACATTTAAATACACAAGTTGCATAATGCACGAAGTGCCCAAAATTTACTGGTAAATGCTCCGACAGACTAACGACTTGATTTGAGTAATGCGCTGCATGACAGAACGTCTAAATTGAAAAGTATTTCTTAAGCCATAAATGTTGGAAAACAAAACGTTGCTTCATAATTCATGTGTTATTCATATAAATAGTCGTTTGAAGATAGTATGACATGAACATCCCTTAAACGTCAAATGAGTAATATACTGCTAAAATATTACTTAACAATCAAAAGACGCTTCACTACTGTCGTCTAATTAACGTAAGTGTCTTTATAGTATCTCGTATGTTGCTGGTTATTTCCTTTACTGAAATAATTATAGTAGTTTTATTTTGGCACTGATACACGAATCATGGTAAGATAAAAACAAATAGATGCATACTAACAAATACTGATGAATGACTAGATAAGTAATACATGCCATAATATAACAAATATAGGTTCAAATACATAAATATTACGATGAAATGCTAACCAGGGATAACACAAAAAAGTGAAAATGATTTCACTTAATTCCATTGTGGTCCCTGATATTGGCAGCCTGACACAGAAAGTCATGTTACTTGTATTAATGGTAATTACCGAGTAAGCACAACAATACTAGTTCAGTTAGGAATGCTTAATGAGATCACATTATATATATCACATGTTTATGAGTATCACATTTAATGTTGCATCACAGATTTGTAAGTCATCAATTAATCCAACTACTTTAAAGACATTACAAATTATCAAAAAATACAATGATTTAAGATCAATATGCGGTAAAGTAAAACCTGGTCAATATTTAACTAAAACAATATTATTGAAGTCCTAATGGCATTGGTCTCACGTTTGCTATGTTTAATATAATATGAATTGCATATACATTATGATAGCAAAGAAATGCACGTGAAGCCGCGCATTAGCATATGAAGAAAGTAAACGTTTTAACGGACTATCAACATGGTAATATATAACGCATATGTACTCATATTTAAAAAAAATTTACATGTAAATGAACTATCACTTACATTTTATACTTATTTCACGAAGATATTATAATGAACAAAATTAATTGGAAACGTAATAGTAAAGAGTCTCTTCTTTGATATAATTACTTGACAAACACTGCACGTTTTTTTTTCGGTTGATGGGAACAAATAGTGAACTTATATTCGAAAAGTCGTTCTTCACTGTTCGAATATATTTGAATATTTGATTTCTAAACCTTAAATTGAAATGTCCCAACTAGCGAAATGTGCAGAACAAAGGACTGTTCCTGATTGACACGAATATCACTATGACACGTATCTCATATGCATCTTTGAAAAAGGGGATAAAGTAATAATTTGTAATAGCCTTTCATTAATGATATTCGTATTCCAGTTAAACTTAAAAAAACATATATAAAACATTTACATAGGTGTCAATTTCAGTTTGTGTGTCTTTAAAACAATAATCAATCATTATTTTCAACAAAAAGCGGTGTAAGATTGTCGCATTCATTTTAGCAGCATTCGAATAGTGTCGGTTGTATTTAAATTTAGGATTAAGATATATTGTTTGCATTTCAGGTGAGATTGCTTGTTGGTACGTGATGCAGGCATATGTCAACAAATGTGAAGAGAAAAACTTATGCTTATCGGAAAGTGAGAATTCTTATTTCCGCCCCCAGCATGGCAATCGCTTTAAGAGGCAGATTGCAACACCGCGTGTGAGGAAAGAAAAATGAGCCATGATCGACGCTGAAATAGTTAGATACTTTAGCGATCTAAATTTTCTGAATACCGATACGGTAATGTTTTGAATGATTAATTACACGTATAATTTCATAAAGTCATCAGTAAGAATTATTAATCTGTCAATAATAAAAAATCATTTGTTCCCCGTTTATTTAATGTAGTTTTAATTTTAATGTCGCAAAAACGAAGGTATTAAGCAGATATTTAAAATGATATAACGGTAATCACGTTAAACGAATATGATGCATGCAATCGTACATAAATTACGCGGATAACCTATGGGTTCTAAAGCCTTTGAAATGACGTACGGGAAAGATGTTTTGATAACTCAATGATAAATATGACACATAGATGACGTAATTGACTGTATAGGCTATCATATTTAAATTTTAATCAAATATATTGAAATTTAACGAGTAATTTTCGACATGCACAAATGGCTATACAAAATACATGTATATTCATCAATATTATGAACAAATTAACAAACTTGCTCTGTTCTAAAATACATATATAGTATCCCACAGACATTGAGTCCCAACGTGTTTTACGTATTGGCCGTTTTCCACCAAGGAGATAATGTCGACAAAGCACACGTTGCCCTGCATTCCCGGGTTGGCATCGTCTGTATCTTTGGAATTAAGAACAAACTAAGACCTTCATTTTACATCACGTGTTCCTTAACATTTGTTTAATTTATTCATCGGTTATTGTTATTCTCTTCTATAGTGTAACAAAACTTGCATGTCGTTATAGTCTCGATCAATAAATATAAGTGGTCAGTCTATATTTCAGACTTGAAACATGTCAAAGGCTATGGGACCCCCACGTTACGATTCTATACTGGGTAGTGGGTATTAAACCTTGGCGGAGAGATGACTTCGCCGACAATGTCCGTGTTATTCGTTGATGCTCTTTTGCACTTGGCTTCGGAACCCCAGATACAGGAATTTTCAGAAGCTGGCTTAAGATTAAACCTTGCACAGTGTTTACGATAAGGTTACAGTGATTAAGAGGCTAAGCCTGGTGGTCCGCATGTCTTTATTTGCGGCATAATGAATAATCTGAGTACAGCTGCAAGAGATCCCCTATTTTTCAGCCACCACGCATTTGTCGTTCAAATTTGGGAACGTTTATGTCTCAAGCAAATGGATGCGGATATTTCAACAGCCATTGATTACCCATGGGATCCGAATGATCCAATGTTCCCCGAGTCACACAAGCCGATTCTCACGGCTCGATTTACAACAGTAGGCAGCCCTTTCGATTCTTTCTGCAATATTGTGTGTTTCTCAGACGTTTTTTTTCGAAATCGCCAAGTACGAGCAAAAGCCCTCGTGTTCATCAGGATGCGCAGATTCGCTGCAACACTACCACCGGCCGATTCGTTTCAAGAACTACTGCGGAGGTTACAGCAGCCGGTATCAACGTTGTTACAATTACATTTCCCATTCCTGCTGGGAGTAAAACAACGTCAAGCCGTTAAACGTAACTACGAAGTATTTGATCGCAACTGGTTTCTGCACAACGTCAACGTGAATACAAATGTCGCCTGCTTCTCTGTGCGATTTATGGAATATTTACACCAACCAGTGGTCTCACATACCTGTTTAAGTTGTTACCAAAAGGCCTACAGTTTACATCGTGTTTCGAAACTTTTCAGCTTACAGTAATCATGCCAATCAAGTTACTATAACCACAAGAACTGACCGAAATTTGGAAAACAAAAAAGTTACGAGTATTGCGGGGGACCACATGAACAAGTTAAGGATTGTTGCATACGGGCTTAATCACGACGCACATTTTTAGGAATACGTTGTTTCGGACAACATACTTGCAGTTTCCGAATCAATCGGTGCAATAGCGATAATCATGATGCCGACGCTGGCCAATTTCTCTACGTGATGGTTGCTGAGTTCGATTCATGCAGTCAACTGTGACGCCTTAACTGCAACCCCGAGCCTGATACCGCCCACATTCACGTCTTCGCTGGCGTTGTTTGCCTGTCTTCCGAATCGCCATCGTAGTATGCATCATCTTAAAGCGGTACTCTGACAAGCGTTTGGGATACAAATTTTGACGCAGCGTGTCCGTTCGTGAACAATTATCTTGTTCCCTGACATTCCTTTGTGAGTACTCGGACCACATGATTTGGGCCCATACACTCCAGTGCAATTGATGTAACATGGTCGAGATACCTTGGGTTCTCATTATATGCAGAAAGGCAGATAAACCTGATGGAAATACCGGTGTGGGTAAGAACACTTCAGATGTTGAGGATCCTGGCTGCCCTATTATTTCATCGGAAGAAATTAGCCCGTAACGCTCATTAATGCAAACTTACTAAATATTTTTAAATAATCAAACACCTTCAGTTTATAAATGTTTTCCAACGCTTACATGCAAGTAAAGACTGATGTAAAACTTACTTTATTTTATTATTTTTCCTCTACAAAACGTTGAAAACGTTGGTTATCTCAGCGGTTATGTTGTGTTTGTCTTACATACGGTAAATGAGCTATTGGTTAAAAATAAAAATAGTTAGTTTGCTTATGAAATTGTATACGTATATTAACAGAGGGGGTAATCACGTGATGATCTACAGGAAGTCAAGATGGCGACGTCCGTGCCGAAACAGATAATTTTCGCCGTTTTATACTCTTTATTACGTGAATTTAATTATTTTCTGCCGCTCACTTTCCCGCCATAGCAGGAAGAAACTTAGGACAAACTTAGGACAAACTTAAAATGAACATATATTGCTAGCAATCATGTGAAAAGAACTGGATGTGTTGGTGCCTTGATACAGTGTAAAACATTAGACAATTTGCTACCAACTCGATTACTATTATTGTTTATAGGCATAGGCTCTCACAAATGTATACAGCTAGCGCACAAGCTTAATAAGATCGAGTAGTTGAAAATCTGACAACTGCTAACTCGTAACATCCTACTTTTTTGTTTTTTAAGAAATCATATTCACGGAGAGGCGGTCCGCTTGGCATGTTTCCAGTGTGGGAAACTGTTTGCGACACGCCAACAGGTAACATAACACGTGGCTGTTGTGCACAATTCGAATCCATGAAACTGTATATCCGACACGTGTTGCGCAAAGTACACGTCGAAACAATGCCTCCGGGATGACACGGCTAATGAGTTCGGGGGTCGTGCAGCCAATGTGGTAAAGCATCTACACATCTACATTAAACACATCTAAATAGGCAAAAACAGCAACAATTAAGTACTAAACATTAGTGCCGATACTGTTAAAACTATGTATATGCCTATGTCTTCATTTATGTTGACTGCTTCTTAATTAAGAAGCTCTTATATGTTTAATGTTATTGGAAATTGTGAGTATCGTTGATCTCTCATACATTGAGTTATGTGATTTAAAGCTGGGATTTAAAGTTAATATCATTTTTATATTAATTTAGGTGATTTGAAACTGTGATTTACTGTTATATTATAAAATTGACAACCAACAATACTCAAATATTGTTTGAGGTCGTGTCGAATGTTTTTAAAACTTCTTGTCAGTATTTAATGGATATTTTTTTCTGATCAGTGTTAAATGTATCTGAAATACAGCCCATGATATAGCTTGTTGTTTGAATATTTTATACTATGATGTGAATGAAGAAATGAATTAAAGAAACAAAACATAATGACTTTTTTTCTTAATATATTACTTACACAGGATGATAGCATGATGATTTATTGTATATACATGTATATATTAACGATTTCAACAAGTTCAAAGAAGTGTAATAGATTTTTTTCATGACCTTTAATTTTAGATTAAGTAGTCTTGATTCAGTACCATTATGTTCGTCATTTGACATGTAGTTTTCTGTAAAACATAGAAGCTGTTTTTCTGAAGGTTCCAACATCGCCTTCGTTTCTGGATAATCTGTCGGTATGTTAAGTATTGGAAGGCATTCTATGGATAAGTCTTCAAACTCGTTACCGCATGCATTAACTACCTGTTACTTTGATTTTGTCGTATAATGTTGTATTTCTTTCTTGCGAGGTGAAAACAAAGTTCTTTCAGATTTGAATTTCATTTTTGAAGGAGATTTGATAGATAAGTGTTCATGATGATATACAAATGTGTGTTTTGCCTCTATCGGAGAACTTTTCCGTAATCGTTCTCCAGGCATCCTCGCAGTAGATGATGAATCCAGCCTTGCTTGGTCTTGATGTCGGTACCTATACTTTTAAACATGACCATTCTTCTTCGCCAGCGTCTGAAATAATTTAAATTTTGATCTTCAATCAGTTAAACAACTACTCCTTCATCTCGTATAGGGACATGTTGATGGTATTAGTGTAACACAGATACATTTTGCCGCAATAAACTCGCACATTTAATTGCATTATTGTTTCACAATAATGAGTAATTTCACCGGTCAAGCGACAAGGTGACAGTTATCATTTTAATTTAAAGAATAATTTTGCCATCGATACACAATATTAAATTGTACTCGTTTTAGTAACTGATTTTGTAAATTAGTATAAAAAACAAAGATTATTGCGAAAACAATGATGTATGTATGCAAGTACTGGTTCTAGGCCCAGGAAACGGACTCGAGAGCGTTTCAATAAGCCTCAGGCTTTCGATGCAATCGAGCTAAAATAAATAGGTTTAAACTAAACATTCATGAAAAAAAGGATAAGGCCAAAGATATTATAAATAATGTCAATGTAATGCTTTAGTTTGAATAAACTAACCACTGATCGTTTTGTTCCAATGTATACATGATCAAAAAGCACTTATTGGTAAATTTACTATCGCTCATGGCGACATTCATATATAACATACTTTATTTATGCTCTTCCTAATGAAGTCACTGCAGTATACACGCTTGTAAAAAAACTGCTCAGTGTAAAATCTATTCGTACCAAAAGCTTTTCGTAAAAGTTATTGACAAAGACTGTTCCTCATGAACGTATAAGTATTACCTTTTAAATGTTAAGTCTTTAAATTACATTCTGAAGAACTCAATAAATAGTATCAGTTATTAAGGCCTCATCAGTTGGAATTTTGTGTAGGTTTGTGATGATTAATTAAGTAAAATGTTTATAAGGTAATGCCGTGCATCGAATAATGAAATTTATATGACAATATAATGCATGCATAGAATAAATTGTTTTTTTGTAAAATAAAGCGTGTATTTGTAATGGTGCTTTATAAATTACAGACAATAATAATTGTAACTAATTCATACTTACATCCCATGCAGTTATGATTCTTATGGAAGCAATTTGATCGGCCACACGTTTTCCTGTAAAAAGGATAAACAAAGCTGAAAGGCATGCGTAATTTTTTAATGAATGGGGGCGTCATTCAAAAGTTATGTTTGGTTTTGGTTGAAAAGAGCTTCTAGTTTCGTCCTAGTTAACATGTTTCTGGTCAAAATACTTCTATCACGTTTAATTTTACACCAGAAAAGCATTCAACGAGCTAACGTTTTTTCGGCCGAAATCCCTTTCTGATCATCTCAAAAGCGGGACCCATTTAGATCGTTAAACCTTTTAAGTTTTTACTACTTAATAAACGATTCGTACACATCCATTTTTTTTTTTACAAAACACAGAATTAAACATTCAAAGAATACTCGTAAATGGATTTAAATTACAAATATGTCTGTGTTTGTATGCAGGAGAGTAATTTAATAAGTGAAACCCAGCAAAGATCACAAATTATATCGCAAAAGGCTCCCGCTAAGAAATTTTGCGGAGGGTAAAGTCGAGATATCGAGCGAATATTACTACGAAATAAACGCTAATCACTTACTTGCGTATATGGCTGTAAAGTGAGCGGCATAAAATAATTAAATAATAGTAATAAAGGGTATAAAACTGCGAAAAATACCTGTTTCGGCACGGACGCCGCCATCTTGACTTCCTTTAGATCATCACGTGATTACCCCCTCTGATAAAGCGCAGTGAATGCACACACTTTTTCTCACTATTTTCTTCAATTAATACTTATACGATAAGAAAGCATGATACTTGAATGGTACATCTAATATAAATGTAATAGTATGTAATTGTGTTTTGTCCATGACGTTTATTTTGTATTTCAGTTTTTACACCGGACCAGTTCCTTCGTCCGAACTTTGTTTGAAAATCTCTCATTCACAGACACGAAATGTGGCAAGCTCGCTTTACACCTTATATCATTGTTTTGTTTTCAATAAGGTTTGAGACATATATAGCAAAATTAATATGTTTTTATTTTCTATTTAAACTTACTTCTCTCAGTGTTATTGTTCCAATACGGATCCTTGGATTTTTAAGACTGGATGCCGTTAATCACAGTTATTTATTAATTTGATTTAAAAAGTTAGAATTATAATGTAAATGATACAAAATTTGCACGTAAAAAGTAATTAACTGTTTTTGGAATAAGATAATAAAATGGCAAGCATTTGTTTCGTTTCTTCAAATTAAACCGCTGTATTTGTATTCTCACTCCGAGCATGGAAATGATAATTGTTTCTGGTAATGTTTCCTAAGTTTCCTTTAAGCTCACATGTGCTGGATGAGCTATTGGTATTCAAGACCCCTCGGACGTCAATCTTCCACAAACGTCCTCAATGGGAGACCACTATGAAATTCATTTATATAAAGTATTGAACTATCTTTCTCTATTTGTGCACACCAAAACAAACTCGTTTAAGGACCAGATCCCACCAGTTTAACAAGAGTAATTGCGCGATGTTAATCGATTGCTCAGTGCAAACGTTTGTCAAACATTTTCCATAATCTTTCGCAACCGCCTGTGCTCGGTGACTCCAAATAACTTCATTTAAATACCTGAAATGTGATCAGTCAATATTTTCTTAACACACAGTTTCCGTTTCTGATGTATGGCAGTGTTTTGCATCTTTAATACATTATGTTATGTCAACGGATTGGCCTATATGGCGTATGCGCCTGCATGAAAATAATGCACAGAAAGTATTTATTGACAGTTGTATGAATTCTCAAAATTATGTACAATTGATAACAAAGGGTAGTGGTGTTGCTGTAATCTTCCTTTTAAGTCATGGCGTTCGTTTATGTGATGTTTAAAAATAATAATATACGCATAAATGTTTAATATTATTTATATTAACCAAGGTAAAACAACTCTCTTAAATGTATCAATATGCAAAAACGTCACGTTGCGAGTAAGTTTGTGTAATTTATTCGTATGACCTATATTTGTGTCTAGGTTCACGGAATGCAACAGGGAAAGTCCAGATCGGGAATTAATCGAAAGTAAACACCCGTTCAGTGTTTCATTTTTATAAGTAAAATATACAGCTTATTGGTTTATCAAACATTCCGACTGCGATTCACGATTATAAAATGATTAATTGCTTAATTAAGATGGATATTTAAATTAGTTTTGCCTGAATATGATCATTTAAATAAATCAAATTCCAATTAAGCTTGTATTTTAATTTGAAAAACATCGTCATTTAAAACTGGTCATTCCAATTTTGAGATAAACATATAATAATATTCACCAATTTACTATAGCGAAAAAGTTTGAACGGGCAATCAGGCAAAAACATAAGCACGTGTGAAATTCCATCGCTTTACCTGTTATTGTTGTTAAACCAAATAAAACTAATTTCAACCATCATTTTAACGCCGTGTATAAAACAAAATACAATAAAAGATGGGCCTCAAAACAAGCTTTGACTATTTTAATCAACAGGAAAGTTGCTTAACAGCAGCATTTACATATGAGTATTTAATTTTAAGTAAATCACAAACTGAAAATAGATCCACGAACAACAAGATATAAGCTGAACAAAGAGTTTAGTTCTTATGAACGATAATGCAAGATCTGAGGGTTTCGCGGACTCTTACACGCACTTAAAGGACCCGGGTCCTGGCATGTAAATGAACCGGGCTTGCGATTGGACCGCTGGGGACATGCTCATGGTCGGCTGGTCGGCAGGTACACGAACTGACAGGACGTGCTCGACGCACAGCCATAGTGACGGTTAATCGTTTCCATCGGTTAGCAGTTGCTTTCGGCAAAGGGGTATTTCTCTCAAACACATGACGAAGATGTGCTTTTAAATTATTTGCTTTTAAATTATTTTTCTTACGGCAAAACTTCTTTCGTCGCTTTTTGAAATAAGTATTTTAATTGAGCAGCAACAGTTTGGCTAAGTAAATTGTATTGTGATGAAGACATGTTCAAATGCGATAATAATCAAGTAGGCGAGGATCTCTATCGGTACGACACGTGTATGGTAGGAACTGTTAATTAAATGTTGGTGTCACTGACCATGTGAATGATGACACGAAGTATCGACTGGCGTTTCTTGCTGACCACTTCAAACGCGGGTTGGATGAAGCAGAATGGTCCAGTACCGCTGTCGCTGTCCACCGTGCAATAAAGTGGCCTATACGGCAACAACAAATTGATGATATGTTCTACGGATTTTTGCTTCCCAAAAATGGAGCGAGCGAGCGAAATAAAAATAAATTTATTTTTATTATATTTTTTGTTAAATCACAGGCGAGCGAAAAGCGACAAATAAAAAATACATACATTGTCTATGTAAATTGATATATTTTGCCAAATATATGCATGATATCTTCAAAATACCAGTACAAGATCATTTAGAAGTAATAATTGAGTTTAAGCCCTTGTCAAATGTTTGTAAAAATAAAGAAAACAAGCAAATTCGTTAAATTGATATCCCCCCGCAAATATACTTTTTGACACAAAAGTTTTCTGGGCGAATGGACAACGCCAACATGCATCATCCTCTTATCCATATATATACTCATACCAAGTTTCAATGAAATCCGTCAAAGCACTTGCAAGATATGGCTCCGGACACAAACAAAAAAGATTTTTTTCAAGATACAAAGGGCCATAACTCCATTATTACCCAATGGTGTACAATGCCATTTGGCATGCATCATCCTCTTACCCATATACTGTGAAACCATTATTAATCGCCAGACATTAATTTTCATAAATTTCGTCAGTCGACCGATCGGCGAATTTAAGATCCTAACGAACAATCATGCTCTATGTTTGAACAAATGCAAACACCAAGTTGAACAATATTTTAAAACTTTACCGTACACATGAGGCATTAAATTCCAACATTATTCATGCACACATTCACTGCTGTTTCGTAATCAAGATTAATCCGGTTTTGACACAAAGGGATGTAGATTACACAAGGTACTTAACTGACACGTGACACCTATTTAAAACGCGTGTGCATTACAGCTGTATCGAATGCGTTGGCTTCGTTTATGTAGAATGGTAATGAATTAGCGCTAATTGTTTATAACTTTATTACCCATTAGGTGCATTGTGTTTTTCAGGGGTGTTGCATATTAGCCATCACGCAGCGAATGCCGATGAAAGACAATAAAACCAAATGAAAAGATGACGATGTGTGATCAACATGCGTATTTATCACAAATTAATAAAGAATATTTTAATTGCTGTTTGTTGTTTGATTGTTTGCGTTTAACCACACTTATTACTATTTTATATGTATCAATTTATTTATTTTTCAATTATTGACATTATTGATTTATATACCGGTAGTTTACTTTTTAAGAACAAACACACACATAGAGTTTCTAATTTTAATGTTGATATTAGAATAAAAAAGCATTTTATTTGAAAAAAAAACACTTAACAAACTGGAACCTCTTTCGTATAACACAAACAGTTTTAAAACGGTATTGACAGCATTTTAATAAAAATCATACCAACTAGAACACATACCCAATTGGCAATTGGCTTCGTTGTTACAAACACTCGTTAACGGTTATTCGATCCCACTTGTCCGCTAATCATAACAATGAACGTGTTAATGGCATACATTAAGAGGGTCCATTACTGTCCCTTGATAACAACAGACTAGTTAATTGGCATGTGACAAACAGGCCCCACCTCCTGCAGTGATTCTAAAGTGTGTTCCCGCATTCGTACAACGATTTTTCGCAACTGCGATTGATCGCGAATATGTATTACACACAAATCGGATATTGACTGACGCATTTTTTTAAAATTCAAAATCAGAAATCGGCGAATTTAAGTGCTGACGAAATCGTCATTTTTATAAAAATGACGAAATTTTGTGCTGTCGAAAATAAATGGTTTCACAGTATATACTATACACATACCAACTTTCAATGAAATCCGCCAGAGCACTTCCAAGATATGGCTCCGGATATTTTTTCAAGATACAAAGGGCCATAACTCCGTTATTAACATATTGTGTTCAATGCTATTTAGCGTGCATCATCCTCTTATCCATATATATACGCATACCAAGTTTCAATGAAATCCGCCGAAGCACTTCCAAGAAATTGCTCCGGACACAAAAGTGCCGGACGGACAGAAGGACGGAAAGACGGTCGGACGTATGGACAACGCCAAAACAATATCCCTCCGCCTATAGTGGGGGATAAAAAGTCTCTAATAGCTGTTCTGCTTTCTCACACCAGGTAGTGATTACTTAAATTTAACACAGTACATGTAGTTTTCATGATCAAAGTAATATAAGAAGCTCAGTTTTCTGTCAATCATGGTTTAATAACATGACACAATAACTAATACAATAAATATCAAGCATAAGCAGTGATTTTTCTTTTCGTCATATTTTACAGCCTGTGCCTTTAAGATCGGGGATAGCGTGCAATAAACCATGAAATCGGGAATATTAAATTATTAGTATTATGATTATAGGTAACAGTATACCAATTGTTAATAAGTGCATGTTTAACTGCTTTCTAAAATATATATTATAAAAAGCTAGGGTATTAAACTGCTGTTTGATAAACTCAATAAACCAATTGACTTTGTTTTAAAAAAATTGACTTATTTTTTGGAAATTTTGGCGAGACTTTTAAAAGGAAAAAAGTTACTTTTTGGGAAACAGCTTTTTGTACAATTTTCAATTTGGACACAGCCTATAAGAGTCTGTTATTTTGGGCAAAAAACATTGATACGAAATATCTCGAATTTCTATTAGTTCTAAATATCATAGGTTATGGTATTATACAATACTCGATGCATTACTTTTGTTATTTTAGCACTGTTAAAATTAGAAATGAGAAGTTAAAGTTTTGTAAAGTAAAAAAAAACCATAACTTCCTAATGATAGAAAAATAAGAAATGGGTAGTTAAAATTGAGTATTTTAATATATAAAAAAAGTCAATCAAATGCCAGTAAAGTCGTTTAGGTCCAGAAAGTTTCTTCACTTTCTTACTAATGCTAAATTCATGTTTAAGGGGCATAATGTACACCTTACACTTAGCCATTAACAGTTTGAACTAGAAGATAGGTGGCTCGTACAATTTATATTATACTCGACATTTTTTGTCCAGTTCAACGGCGACACTCCTTTGCGTTTTAATTTTTAATATTTTAACTGAATCAATACCAACAAATTTATTGCAGATTTTTACCAATCGAACGCATACCGGCGACGTTTCAAATCCTGATGTAAATACGGTTGAAATTATAAAGTCATCATCTGTGATGCAATGACTACTTGCCCCGGTGGAAAAGTTTTCCATTTGTGTCTTTTGCCGACAAGACAAGACAGACGAACGCTGCCATTTGTTTTTAACATAAACCAATGTAATAAGGTCATCATACACTAAATAGTTTCCCTATATAATTCAATGTAAAAGCGACAACTTTGAGCGAAAATAAATGCAACATTTTGCACATAGAGACCACCATAACCATACCTTTTCTTAAAGGCCATTCTAAGCGGAATCGATTAATGCAATAAAAGGATATGTCATGTACAATGCAAGAAAGAACTTGACACAAATCAAAATCGACTGTTTTTGCAACACTTTTTTTCGGCCGTTTCTTAGTGGAATGTAACCTTTTCTAGTGCAATGGTTTACTATAGTCTTCACGTGTATCATATTTCAGGGATTCAGTAGTGAACACCTATTCATGCCCTACCATTATCTCAGCAAGATAACACCCGAATAATGGTAAAACGTGTAAAACATGCCTTCCTGTCAACTATGATATTTTTTTAGAGAGTACAGCTACATGAAGCGATTATTTAGTGTATTGTAACCATAACGCAAAGCGTTATAACACTCTATGTCGTTAAATACGTAGGCTAAATAAAACTAAATCATTTAATAAACAGATGCGCAGCAAATTGTTTTGCTGCGGGCGCAAAATAAAAATATAAATATTTTTATTTAGTTTTAAGATTTTTAGGTGCGGCGAATCCATCGAACATTTAATCAATTTGTTGTGGCCTAAGGATAAACAAGTCAATGGACAATGAATTGGCATAGCCTTTAATTTCGCTAGAAACTTAAAAATCTACATGATCAAAGTCAGCGCATGAAGTCCAAGAGAAAAATGACTATTTTTTTCACCACACCCGAAATTGCGGTGTATTGTAAATCTTAAAGTGTTTTGGTATGGGGACACGTCTGATAAAGAATCCATATGATGTCGGGCCTATATCATTGACACATCACATGTCAGTATCTACACCCTTAAATCATAAGAGATTGAATTGTCAACCTGACCTCGCCACACTTTTGGTGCTGAACTCCACGTTGCGGTCAACTTCTTTTAAGATATAACCCTTCTTGTTTTAACTTTTTTTCATATATAATCATTAAAGTAACATAAACAATCAAAACCAACATATTTCGAAAAATATTTCGTAAAATAAAGTTAACCCCCCCCCCCCCCACACACACACACAAAACCAACATGCGATCTTGATTTTTAATGCCCCGCTAATAAAATTCTACTTTTAAATGATTCTTCTGCACCGATTTGGTTTGTCTTATTTAGATTACCCTTTTTTAGTTAACAAATCAGTAGGTACTACAACCATTTCATTGCTTAGTGTATGGTTTATTGCAGTGTCTCTTGTGAGGTACTGCGTGTTTTTCTTCCATCATTCTGCAAATATGCAGGTTTAAACTCTAAACCTTTAGTGTCAGGTTTAAGTTTTGAACCTATGATTACCATGGTCATGTCTCATAAAATTTGTTTCTATGAACATGTCGCTCCATATGGCATGCCATACCAACAGAACATGGCCCATGACAAGCGCAGTCTTTGAAAACTCGTTTTGTTCACTGTCGGGCATTGTCTTACCTAACCTTAGATAATAGAAGCCGTATATTGCGTCGTTTTTGTGTGCAGCATACACATCTATGGTTACATAAGCTTAAGTGATGGCCGTTTCAGCGGGCAAAATCTTCTCTGTCTTCTCGAACTTAGTTATTATAAGAAATAATGCCTTAACAAAAAAGTCCACTCACAATTTAGACGTGCAACTGGCAGATAGCAGTGTTGTTAAGATACATTTCAAGATCATTTATAGATCATCACTGATCATCGCGCTCCCACTGACCACACATACTCATCAGGAAGTGCATACCACCGAGACGTAGTTTATCATCCTGAAACTTCCCTAGGTATGCCCAGATAATATTGTCTTCAACTCTATACAGCTGTAGATCACCTGTAAACTCATTGAAGTTTTGACCATACTGTGATGCTGATACTTTTGCCTTTTGTAGATATGTCATTATCGTGTCTTGGTCTGCATTGTCATATCTATAGGTGGAAAATAATCTACCTTTGCTTAGGTCATTCTGTATGTACCTGCTATTGCAGAAATATTCAGTTGTCACATTTGTAAATGTTATTTGTAGTAGATGTCGTTTAATCTAGAATAGCGTTTTAAAGGACTTGTTTACAGATTTCCTAATGATTGAACATAGACATTTAATGTATATGCCGATTAAAAAAATAATATTTAGTATAGTCTTTTAATTTAAATAGCGAGGAAATTGTTGGATAAAATATATTGCCTTTAAAAAGATTACCTTTGGAAGAGTACCAACATGTTGCAAGCTACCACTGCACCTTTCAGGTATTTTAGCATGTTACTGTGATTTTTAAACGCTGTTTTCGACATATAAGTCTTTTCTGGATCAGCAATGAAGCTTTTTATTATTTAATAATAATAATTTAAGACTGGGATCCTACATGAATTTACAAATTAAGTGCCCGAAACTTCCATTTAGGAGAGCCAGAAAAAGCAGGGCCTGACAAGTTTTCGATACCACTGTGGTCTTCTTGTATTACTTGGATTGTTTAAAAAGGCACCTAAAGATAATTAAATTATTTGTAATGCCTATAAAGTTTGTGGGACCCGCTTGCAGAAATTTCAACATAACTGTCAAAGTGGTCGAATGTATGTGAGTGCGTGTGTGCCTGCGCAAGTGCGTGCTACTCAAAGCTTTTCCATTCTGTAACGTTAACGTTAAATTTTAAGATAAATTACAAAAGGTATTTCACATAATGTGATTAATAGTAACACCCATATCCGTACCTCCAAGGTCATAAGAATCCGAGGTCAAAGGTCTAATTCAGCCGTAAATCAGCCTGTCTGGACTGTAACTGTGTCAATAATATTGCGGTTTTATGTTTAACAAATGATCACCATAAAAAGACGGCGTATAGCCTAAAATATATAATATGATTGTAATATATAGAAGTTGAAGGTCTGATATGACTTTTAAACGATTCGTCAGGTTTGTACGTGTGTCATTCATCCTGCAAGTTTAAAATAATTTGCCACTAATCACTCCCATTAGGAGACGATTTTCGCTTGCAACACCCGTTCCAATATCTCAAACGTCAAGGTCAAACTTAATAAGTCAAAGGTTAAATAAGGCAATAAAACAAACAAACATTCCTTATGACTTTTTCGTTTAGCTTTATGAACATTTGATTTCAATGTCAACTGATAGTTACTTATGAGCAATACTGAATTTAAGCTATGTAATTCTATAACCTTTGTGTTATTTCACTCATTTAAAGGTTATAATCCGTTGCAATTGCCAAATTATATGCATAATAACTTTATGCATTAAAAGTATTGACATTTATTTATAAAGATCGCTTTCGTGGTTTATTACTAATAATTGAACATTTAAAATACTGCGGGGATGATCTCTCTTACGATATCTTTTATTTTTATGTTTTAACACAACTCTTCTTTTTAATCAAATGCATAAAAACACGTATCTTGTTAAATAATGAAAACCATACCGGTTCACGCGACCTATTTTATATTGAAGTATTACAACGCGTTTTAATATTCTTTCACATTTCAAGGGAATAGATTGGTTTATAACTTGCGAATATATCAAGCACGTTGTCGCGGCGGTTCACCTTGGGTCTAACTCGCCTTGTCAGATACATGTCCTTTTTTATGGTTTAATCATATACATACACACATACATACATACATACATACATACATACATACATACATGCATACATACATACACATATATATATATATATATATATATATATATATATATATATATATGCATAATTATAACATGTTACCGCGGTTTACACGAAGTGAAAATATTGACTGGTAAAGCACACGACATACTTATGACTTGCTTTGAGTAATGCGCTGCATGATAAAACTTCTAAGTTAAAAATAATATATATAGCCCTAAATGTTGAAAAGCAAAAGTTGCTTCATAATTCATGTGTTATTCATATAAATAGTCGTTTATAGATGGTATGACATGAACCTCCCTTAAACGTCAAAAAAAGTAATATACATATTTAATATTACTTTTAAAAGCAATCTAAAGGCGCTTCACTTTTGTCGACTAATGAACGTAAGCGTCTTTATTGGATCTCGTATGTTGTTGTTTATTTCCTTTACTGAAACAATTACCGAAGTCCAAATGGCATGGGACTCACATTTGCTTTGTTGAATATACTATCAATTGTATTTATATAATAATGGCACAGAAATGCACGTGAAGCAGCACATTAGCATATGAATTTTGTTAACGGTTTTTAACAAACATGATCCAAATGGTTATATATAACACATGTGTAGGTACTCACATTTATGAAAAAAATAGAATCATAATTTGCTAACTCTTGTATGTTTATACTTATTTCAAGAATGTATTATAATATCCAACATTAATTGCAAACGTAATAGTACAGACTGAATCTCTACGGTGTAATGCTTGACATGAACTGCATGTTCGTTCCGTTGAAAGTAGGGATGGGAACAAATAGTGAAATAATGTTCGAAAAGGCGTTCTTCACTATTCAAATATATTTGAATAAATGATTTCTAAACATTTTATAACAAATGCCCGAACTAACGAAAGTGCGGAACAAAGGGCTGTTCCTGACTGCCACAAATATCACTATAACACGTATCTTATGCATCTTTGAAAAGGGCGATACTAGTCGATTTCAAATTGGGGTGTCATGTAAAATATAATCAAGTAATATTTTCAACAAACAGGAAAGCTAGATTATCACATTCATTTTTCGAAGCATTTTAATTATGTCGGTTGTATTTTAATTAAGGATTAAGACTATCATATAGGTTTTCTGTTTGCATTTCAGCTGAGATTGCTTTTTGGCAAATATTACAAAATTTGCAGAGACATACTATCTAGCTTATCTAAAAAGAGATTTCCGTGACACACTTGCTCATTCTTTTGCCCCCTCCTCGGCAATCGCGAAAGAGGCAGGTTGCAACATTGTGTGTGAGGGAAGAAATTCGAGCAATGGCCGACCTTGAAATTGTTTCTAACATCAACGCTGAAATGACTGAAGACCGATAGGTATTGTTTCGAGTGATTAATTACACGTATAATTTCATAATGTCATTAGAAAGAAAGTTATCTGTAAATTATAAATAATGAATTGTTCCCCGTAGCAAGACTACGTAAAACATCATCAGCATATTGCAATATAAAATTCCAATCATGCACCGTGAGTCCCCGGTCTTCTCGTGCTCAATTTGAAAGAAGTTATCGGCCTTTGTCGATAAATGATCTTTTTTCTTTTTAGAACTATTATCAGTAAGAAAATGCATTTAATTTTTAGCAGAAATCTACCTGCATTTAAAAGTATAATAAAAAGATTCTCATACATAGACATGACAACTTAAAAAAGGATAGTATATTAAAACCCTATTAACATGCACATTTTTCTTCATATGTTTCCTTTTCACCTACCAAGGATTATATCTTGCATATGCGAATCATTTCACATTAAAAATTATATTCCTGTCTAATAGTTGTTAAGATAATAATCATTTATAAACTGCTTTTTCAGGTACAAATTGAATTATATCATAAAACATATTTGCTGTACCTATTGTTCATGTATTAAATCTTTTTTTTTCATTTAATGTATAACATTTCCAAAAAAACTTTTTCTCAATAAGAATAATATGGTTTCAATTTCGGTGGGCCATCTTGTGCCCGTGAGCACACATTTAATAAACAACAATACTTCAAAAAGTGTCTATATACTCGGTAGCCTGTAATGCCTCTGAAGTAAAAACAATAGCTACACTTACACTTACTTGTAAATTTTGTTTTGCATAAACAATTTCGAATATGAGATCATAAAAAAATGCGGAAAAATAATGTCATTTTTATTCAATTTAAACTTATGTCATTTGAACTTACGGTCAATCGCATTTAGAACACAGGGGCTTTAAAAACAAGTATGATGAGGGTAAAGCGTTCACAATATGTTGTACAAAGCAATTTATAACAAACCACAAAAGTTCATAGATTAACACTTTGCATGAGAAAACATTCAAGATATATGTTTCTTACGCGGTGTTCAGACGTTTTGGCGGATGTTCAGAACGTCATTTGTATTTCCGCTTTGGATTTTATTCTGAACGAATAATTGATGCGTTCGAAGAACAATTGCTTTTTGTAAGGCCGAAAAATTGATCAAATTGTGTTAAACAATTTTAATGTGCAATGATGACAGGCGATATATTAAATGACAGCAAACCTCGCATTAAATTGTATAACGCTCGTGAATATTTATAAATAAGTTTGATGACGTCTAGCGTAACCTGTCAAATGTTTCCCTTAATAACAATGCAGTGAATAATATATCAGAATCTGACGCATACGTGAGAACAGCTTTTTCGCATGCTCAATGATCTCAATTCTTCAGTCTAAGTCGTGATGTTGTTAAGAAAAGTAGTGTTCCAATTTATAAATTTTACAAAATTGTCTTTTTTTTTATTTAATATAATTAATAATTATTAATCAAAGTTGCACAAAGTAATCATTTGGCTTTACGTCGGTTTATATTAATCTGATGCGCATATATTGTTTCTTAAAAATTCTTTGTTTAGAAAATAAATACATTTATTCGAAAAAAATATTTCAAATTAAAATGTTCCTTATATGTTAAACAAAAAAACACTATGGAATTTATTAACGGCATGTGTAAAAATTGTAAGTAGCTCTTAATCAAATAAACTCGGTGCACGACATTTAATAGGAAAAACGATAATAATTAAGACAACTGAATATAAACAACGAAAACGACACATAGTATAAAAAAGTATATAATAATTGATAATTTAGACATTTAATATGATGTGATTTTCTTTTGCAGCTGTATCTTCAGGCGGCAGGAGTAAGCCTGTCGCTATGGATACTCGGACTTCACGTGTGGACGGCCTCAGCTTCTGTGGAACCTTTGACGTACCTGCCGCATGACTTGCAGTCTTATTTTAACACCTGTCACGGGTGTGGAGACCTAACGGAGCAAACAGGTTTGCAATATTCCAATGTATCTCGTATTTTACCTAACAAGTAGAAACTCATACAAATTATTGTTAAATTCTCGTTAAATGTCTAATGAATAAGGCTATCTCGCATGTGTTTTTGTCGTCTTTATTTGATCCATTTTCGCGTTGAATCCTGTATAGCTGTAACGTAATACTATTCTGATTTACCGAGCGGCATAATGAATATGAATGATCGTGCAAAATAACGAGATGATGAATAAATGTTTGGAAAAAAAGTAGCTCCAAAGTCGACCCGGAATCAAGTCTGCGCTAAAATCTATTACATGTATGTCATATACTATGAAGTTGAATTTCTTTTATAAACCATGAACTTATTTTATGTAATTATCAGATTTAACCATATATTTACCTTGGTTTATAACTATTGTGGTTAGTTTTTAAAATAAGTTCGCGTTCAATGATTCGATATAATGAGAGCAAAATCGTTTAGACTGTATGTTACCATTCTATTGTGTAACAAAATATTTCCAGTAACTACCGTCTTCTGACCGTTTAAAGTAGTTCTAACTTGTGAGCAGAAAAAGCCAGATGATAAGTAAACGCGTCCGTATCAATAATTCAATATATATATATATATATATATATATATATATATATATATATATATATATATATATATATATATATATATATATATATATATATTTATATATATATTTATATATATAATAATAAAACGCTTTTATTAAATTTGCCGTAGCTTTCGACCTCTCGGTCTTCTTCAGCGGCATTTATTTGTAAAGCATATCATGTTTAGCGGAAGTGACGTTATATTATTGAACGTTAAATTTTTATTAGTCTTTTGTGTTAAGTCCATATGGTTTGAACGTCTTCAATTTACGCTTCCAAAGTTGTTCGATGGTCTTCCTGTACATGTCCGATCCATTTAATTTTTCGAGTCCAATGCCCCGGAAGTCCGCGACGCTGTGGCCGTTCGTGTCAAAGTGCTCGGCAACCGGGTCATTGTGTCGAGTCCGTATCCGGGACAGGTTAAGGAGATGTCGCTGGTACAGGGTATCTCCCGTTTCCCCTACTTATACAAAGGTCTTACATCGTTCGCAGTGTACAGCGTAGACTACATTGGTGGATTTGCAGGTGACCTCGTTCCGCACATTGTAGCTTTTGCCGGTGGTATCGCTGAAGTCGGTTGTGTCTCTCACATACGACGGAAGTGACGTCACATGATCGAGCAGTTCATTCTCCACTATTTCCGCCATCTTCTCTGTCGGGTGATTACGGCCGTTTACAATAGTGCGGAGAGGCTTCCCAGGTTTATGAAGCTTCGGGTTGCCCTGAAGCTTACCGGAAGTTCCACCGCTGCTGGTGAGATACCTTCTAAGGTCACTGTCGATCGACCCCTTCTTGTAAAGAGTGTCGATCACTTTTTTCACTTTGTTTTCCACAATTCTTGTTCTATCATCCGTCACGTCGACGTATGTGTCACTGTCCGACATTTCACACTTCAGCTTTTTGACATAGTCTTCCCTGTCCATTATCACTATCCCCGACCCCTTGTCGGCAGGCCGAATAACGATGTTGTCGTCGTGGAGTAATTCTTTGCTTGCCTGTTCTTCCGATTTGCTGAGATTATATTTAAATTTTCGTTTTAATCCGCAAATGATGTCGTCTTTGACCGCTTGTATATATGTGTCCAGCCATTTGTCGCGGCAAGCCTTTGGGGTCCACGTCGAGGTATTCTTTTTGCATTGATGCTCATCTTCCCTGGTTCTATGTTCAGTGTCTTCTGCATAGAAATATTCTTTTAAGCGCATACGGCGTTCCCACGCTTACAAGTCTGTAAGTAATTTTCCTTTGTCTATTGTTTTTCTAGTCGGTATGAACTTCAGTCCTTTCGACAGCAGGGATATCTGAGCATCAGTTAACGTCTTCTTTGACAGGTTGGTAACAACACTCATTTTGTTTTCGTCATGTTTCGTTTTTGTTTTTGCCATGCACCGTGTGGTCTGCATTTCCTCCGAGGAGAGTGTTGTTTCTTTTGTAATCACGGACGTAGGTCTTTCATGCTGCCGAATAAAGTCAAAATGCTGGTTTTCAAGCCGCATACAAATGCACTTCCGGTTTGGCGATTCTCTTTCGACAGGAAATCGCAGCCAACTAAAGCATCCATTGCTGTTTTGTTTCACGTATATGTCTACGTCGTATAATGTTGAAGCCGCTAATATTTCCGCCTCTGTAGCCCAAAAGCGAGAGTTGCCATCGCTTTGTTTCATGCAGCTTATGTGTACACCGTAATCACCATCAATATAGTTCTTGTAAGTGGATTCGTTGTCCAGCATGTGATTAGTTACAGAAGTTCTTACAAGTTCATGTTTCTCGGGATCATCGAATATTCCTGCCGCAATACACAGGAAAAAGCAGTTTCCATCTTTTTCAATCAAAAGAAGACACTGATCGCCTGCACTTATCTTCCGAGTTCGAAGTAATTTAAGTTTTCGTTTTTTAGTTCTGATGAGATCAATTTTCATTTTTAATGAAAAGTCTGTAAGTTCAAAAAGTTTCTTGTCAAATTGCGGTTTACTGATAAGCGATGAAAGTTTAGTTTCATAGTCCATTTTCAGTTGTTGAGCTTCTTTCAGAACACGGTCACAGAAGGCGACACTTTCGGACATCAGAGAAGGCGATGCTTTGTGTAAAATGTCTGATACGCTGGCGGCCTCATAACTATTGGTTTCAAGATCCATTTTTCATTTAATGTCGAGCCCCGTAGGAACTAATTCTGAATTTATACAATCAAGCAGGAACTGTTTATGGCTTTCATATCGACAAATCTTTCCAGTTACTTTCTTCAGTCGCGCAAATTCAACATATTCCGTTTCGGGATATGCCATCACGTTGTTGCATATAATAAATTCGCTTTTAGCCGTTTATATAAAGTTAAACTCTTTGATTAAATTTGCCGTAGCTTTCGACCTCTCGGTCTTCTTCAGCGGCATTTATTTTTGAAGCATATCATGTTTAGCGGAAGTGACGTTATATTATTGAACGTTACATTGCGCGCCATTTTTATTAGTCTTTTGTGTTAAGTCCATATTGTTTGAACGTCCTCAATTTACGCTTCCAAAGTTGTTCGATGGTCTTCCGGTACTCGTCCGATCCATTTATTTTTTCGAGTCCCATGACCCGGAAGTCCGCGACGTTGTGGCCGTTCGTGTAAAAGTTCTCGGCAACCGGGTCATTGTGTCGAGTCCGTATCCGGGACAGGTTAAGGAGATGTCGCTGGTACAGGGTATCTCCCGTTTCCCCTACGTTTACAAAGGTCTTACATCGTTTGCCTGTTTATAATTAATTAAAGCAAAAAATTGATAATGTACACAGTCAAATGGTAATTAAATAGTGAATAATTAATGTCTCCTTAGTAATAAATAGTCTCCTTAGTAATAGTAATAAATAATCGACATGAACCGCACGTTTGTTTGGTTGAAAGTTGGGAGGTGAACAAATAGTTAAATAATGTTCGAATTCAAATGTACGAACTAACGAACGTCCGGGACAAATAACTGTTCCCTATTGCTACAAATATAAAGATACATAATATCGTTTATGCATATTTTGAAAAAGAAAAAGAGTAATAAATTTTCAAAAGGATAATTAATTGTGTTCTTTATTCGCCACTTAATAAAATGTAATAATCATAAGGTTTCAGATATTTTTGGAATATTGAAATGCCCGAAAATACGCAAATGGGAATCAAATGACTTTTCCTATTTGCCCATATATCACTAAACATAGTACCTTACATGCATCTTTTAAAAAAGGGATACGGTGATATCTTTGTGTTACCCTTTAATTGCTTATATTCGTTTTCGTGTAGGAATTTAATTAATAAAACCTAAAATATTATACATGAACATATGTGTCGATTCAAAATTGGAGTATTTAAAAATATAAACTAGGTAGTACTGTTTTCAATAAAAAGCAACACATACATCTCCCAGCATTTGAATAATCTCGCTTGTATTGAAAATAAAATTTAAGATTACCATATAGATTTTCTGTTTGCATTTCAAGTGAACTTGCTTATTGGCACGTGATGCAGGCATATGTTAACAAATTCGCCGAAAACAATCCTAGCTTATCGGAAAGTGAGCTTTCCTATTTCCATGAAACACTTGCTCATTCTTTCGCCCCCTACCGCAGCCATCGCTCAAAGAGGCAGGTTGCAGCACCGCGTGTGAGAAAAGAAATACGAGCCATGACCGACGCTGAAAGAGTTAGATACTTCAACGCTCTAAATCGGATGAAGACCGATACGGTATTGTTACATTTGATGTATTACACGTATTATTTCATAACGTCATCGAAGAGAAAGTAATCCTCTATATTTAAAAAAAAAATGTTCCTGTTTAAATGGTACGTTTAGTTTTAAGTGCTTGGTAAAGGCGTAATGAAATAATTACGCATATATTTAAGATAATATATCGCGATTTACGTTATACGATTATAATACGTATGTATACGTACTTACGGTCGTTTAATTATTCTGTGGATCTGAACACCTCTAAAGAGACTTACGCAAAAAATAGTTTGATAATATAATGTTCTGTAAGAGATGACTTGCTTTGTTGTTAACTACATTGTCCGTATCCCACAGTCATTGAGACCAAACGTGTACGACGCATTGGCCGCTTTCCACCAAGGAGCTAATGTCCAAAGAGCACACTTTGGTCCTGCATTCCCGGGTTGGCATCGCCTGTATCTTTGGATGTAAGAAAAACAAAACCCTGCATTTGGCATCATTTGTTTATTAGCATTCGTTATATTTATTGATCGGTTCTTCTATAGATCTTCTATATTGTAACACATTTCGATCGCATATCGGAGTAAAGCCCAATAAACACTCACAATCAATTAATATGTCGTAAAAATCGTAAAATAAAGTTAACCCATACAAAATCAGTGTTGCTGGTGAGAACTACGTCGTGCTTCCGACGCTGTCCGAAGCCTATCTCGCGTTCACCTGTTAATGTTCGGATATCGTCGCGGGAAATTAATAAGGAATATATTCCTTCACAATAAATAAAGACGAGCATTTTGCATCTCGTTAAATCTATGTTACCAGACCACATTTAACTTTCCAATTTTGGCAATTGCTATAAGGAACACTGATTTGTATGTGTTAAATTTATTTTTCGAAATATTTTACGAAATATTAGTTGATTATAGGTGTTTATCGGGCTCTAATAATTTTTAGGGCTCTGCCTATATTTCAGACTCGAAACATTTCTTCGGCAGCAGGATCCCCAAGTGACGATTCCATACTGGGCATCACACCTTGACGGTGAAATGACTACGCCCACAAGCTCCGTGTTATTCAGCGACGCGTTTTTTGGACCTGGCTTTGGACTCCCAATTACGGGACCATTTCGTACCTGGCCTCAAATTAACCCTAACACAGTGTTCACAAGAAACCTAGCAGCAGGTACCCAGCTGTTCACGGTTGCCGGAATAAATGCCATTCTTCGTCGACGTCGGAATAGAGACATCCTGGTTCCCACCGCGCCAGCTGACAGTAATTTTGAGCTACAGCATGGTGGAGCGCATGTCTTTATTGGCGGAACAATGAATAATCTGAATGCAGCTGCCAGAGATCCCATATTCTTCAGCCATCACGCATTTGTCGATCAAATTTGGGAACGTTTTCGTCTAAACCAAAGAGCCGCGGGTATTCCAACAGCCACCGATTACCCGTGGGATCCAAATGATCCAAGGATCCGGGCATCACACAATCCAAACCTAACGGCGGGATTTTCAACAGTAGGTAGCCCTTTCAATTCTTTCCGCCAGATTGATGGTTTCTCGGACGACTTTTTCCAACTCGTTCAGTACGAGCAGGTGCCCTCGTGTGCAACAGGCTGCGCAGGATCACGATATCTTCGCTGCAACACTGCGACAAACCGATGCGTTTCGAGAAGTACTGCGGAGGTTAGGGCAGCTGGTATCAACGTGGACACACAACCAGGTCTTATTCCGGCTGGAAGAAAGAAACGTCAAGCTGTTCAAAGAAACTACGAAGTGTGTGATCGCAATTGGTTTCTGCACGATGTCAACGTCAATTCAATGTCGCTTGCTTCTCCAGAAGATTTAAGGAACACATACACCAACTCGTGGTCTTATATACCCGTTAAAATTATTACGAAAAGGCCTACAGATTACATCGATTTTCAAAAATTTTCTGCTTACGGTAGCCATGTCAATGGGGTTAACAAGCAGCCTGAACTGACCCAATTCGGAACACAAAAAAGTTACGAGTATTGCAGAGACCATATGGACGCTCCAGGAAAAATAAGGATTGTTGCATACGGGCTAAATCACGACGCCTATTCGGAGGAATACGTAATATCGGACAACCGACTTGCAGTTTCCGAATCGATCGGCGTCATAGCGGTCAAAACGCCGACGCTGGCTAGTTCTGACGTAATGGTTGCTGCGTTCGATATATGCGGTCGAGTGTGTCGCCCATACTGCAAATTCGAGCCTGACACCACCCATAATCATGTTTTTGCTGGCGCATTTAAAGTGTCAACCGAATCACCATCGATGTACAGTTCCTCGTATAGCGATGCTCTGCTAAGCATTTGGGAAACCCCGACCGACGGCGCGTGTCCCTCCGTGAACAACAATCTTTTTCCTCTGATTTTCTTTTGCGAGTACACGGACCACTGGATTTGGGGTCCAAACACGTCCCCTGCCCCTTGATTTTACATGGGTCTTGAGACCAGCAGTTCTCATTATAGCCATACCATGCTCCTAAATAAAAAAGTATATCTAAATATGTTTAAATAATGAAACAAATTCAGTATATAAATATTGTCTCTTACGCCTCCATTTAAATAAAGAATAATTAAAACTTCATTTTTATGAGTTTTTTATGTTTCTAATGATGGCTTACGTTTATATTGCCCTAAACAGCCATTTGGTATTGGTTGCATAGTAACAGACTATTGAGTTTGTCTGTCCAAATAAGTTTAGTGAGCTCGCTGGGAATACCTTAACTTTATTTTTATATAATTATTTTTATTAATGATTAACTAGATGGGCAATGATATGAATATTCGATTGTAAATTTAATATCTGTTTTAAGATTGTGTTTCCAACACCACGTTTATTGTGAATTTCAGTTTGTCCACTAGACCAGTACCGTCTTTCACGAGTTTGTTGAAAATCGCTCGTTGATAGATACGAAATGTAGCAAGCTGGCTTTACACATTATAAAATTGTTTTCTTTATATACGATTCGAGACATTTATAGCTGAACAATTATCAATGTATTATTCCTGTGCAATTATTTCCCTCACTGTAATCGAACAAGAGCGGCTCACCAGACTCTCAGAATCATTTTAGCTCACCTGTACATGGTAAGCTATTGGTATGTCGGACGTCCTCAATCTTTTTAATACGGCGCCGTTATCGTGAAATACACTTCTTATCGAATCTTAAAGTGAGATTATACGATTGTTTATGTGTTAAATTTGTATATATTGATAAAAACATGTTACAATAACACAAAATAGGCAAGAAAAATTATACATTGAGGACGAATTTCATAAAATGCAGCAAAGACAAATTAGCGCCCCGAGCCGGTTGTGACGAAGATATTTCGTACATATTTTCCTAAAATAACAGAAGCAGTCGTCTTGTTATACGGATCGGAGTTAGTGCTCATGTGTCGTATGAATAGATATCGTTGCAGGAAATTAAAATGATCCGTCAAACTAAATTTCGATTTACATCGTACATGCATGATATACATGCTGGCGAATTCGACTGTACAGACATTTTCGATTTCAGAATTAAATATCTGACTTATTTCGCAAAAGAATATTTCGTACACAATTTCAAAAATATAAAGCTAACTTGTAAAAAAATCAATTTTTTAATATTCAATATTTTTAGTTTTTATGTTACTTTAAAGTAACATTATTACTAACTGATTTGTCAAATTTGAAAGTTCTTCTGGTTCCTGAACATGACAAATGATGTACTACTGAATGAATAAACTGTTAAGGTATGGAATTAATATAACGTTTGAATGGTATTGACATATGGGCATTTTAAGCGAGATGATGTCCGCCTAGCGATCGGGAGGTCACGGGTTCGATCCCCACTGCGTTTCATATAAGCCTTAGGCTTGTTATGCAATCGAGCTTAAATAAATAGGTTTTAAAAAAGCGAGATGTTAATGCATATATGGCTTATCACTTTTAACCCTTTTAATTGACATATTTTTCTCACTTCTACTATGTTCCACTAAAATATAAATATAAACATAAGTTGCCATATAACTTTTGTAGTTGTTTTCTGTACTAAAATAGACAATGTCTTTAAAATTATCTGAAATCTTGTAGAAAAAAATGAGACTAATTTTTTTTAATGCTTACCTCAAAGGTCATAACAATTTGAGGTCAAATGTCTAATTCAGCCGTAAATCAGCCTGTCTGAACTGTAAATGTGTCAATAATATTGCGGTTTTATCTTCAACAAATGATCACCATAAAAAGACGGCGTATCGCCTAAGATATCTAATATGATTGTAATATCTAGAAGTTGAAGGTCAAATATGCCTTTAAACGATTCGTCAGGTTCGTACGTGTATTATTCGTCCTGCAAGTTTACTTGCCACTAAATCACTCCGATTAGGAGACGATTTTCGCTTGTAACACCCGTTCCGATATCTCAAACGTCAAGGTCAAACTTATGAGTCAAAGGCTAAATAAGGCAATAAAATAAGGCAACATCCCTTATGACCATTTCGTTTTGCTTTATGAACATTTGATTTCAATTTCAACTGATATTTACTTATGAGCAATAACGGATTTAAGCTATGTAATTATATGACCATTGTGTTATTTCACTCATTTTAAGGTTATAATCCGTTGCAATAGTCATATTATATGTATACTAATTTTATGCTTTATTGATATTTTTTTTAAAGATCGGTTTCATGGTTTATTACTTATAAACGAACATTTACAATACTGCGGGCATGAACTCTTTCACAATATCTATTATGTTTATGTTAAACGAGTTATATATAAATATATATGCATAGTTATAACATGTTACCGCGGTATGCACGAAGTGCCAATATTGACTGGTAAAGCACACGGCAGACTTATGACTTGTTTTGAGTAAGTGTTATTCATATGAAGAGTCGTTTGTAGATAGTATGACATGAACATCCCTTAAACGTAAAAAGAGTAATAATTATACATATTTAATATTACTTTTAAAAGCAATCTAAAGGCGCTTCACTTTTTTCGACTAATGAACGTAAGCGTCTTTATTGTATCTCGTATGTTGATGTTTATTTCCTTTACTGAAACACTTATCGAAGTCCAAATGGCATTGGATTCACGTTTGCTATGTTGAATATACAATCAATTTTATTTACAAAATAATGGCAAAGAAATGCACATGAAGCAACACATTAGCATATGAAGAATGTAAACGTTTTTTTAACAAACATGATCCACATGGTTACATATAACTCATGTGTACGTACTTACATTAATGCAAAAAAATAGCATTTTAATTTGCTAACACTTGCATGTTTATACTTATTTCAAGAATATAATATGATACCCAATTTAATTGGAAACGAAATAGTACAGACTGATTCTTTACGGTGTAATGCTTGACATGAACAGCATATTCATTCCGTTGAAAGTAGGGATGGGAACAAATACATGTAGTGAAATAATGTTTGCATGAAAAGGCGTTTTTCACTTTTCAACTATAATTGAATAATTGATTTCTAAACCTTTCATAAAAATGCACAAACTAGCGAAATTGCTGTTCCTAACTGCCACAAATATCGCCATGACACGTAGCTTTCTAGAGTCGATTTTACATTGGGGTGTCATTTAAAATATAATCAAGTACTTAAAGAGAAGGTAGATTATCACATTCATGCACTTTTCGCAGCATTTCAATTGTATTTTAATTTAGGATTAAGATTATCATAAAGTTTTTTTCTGTTTGCAGATTGCGAGATTGCTTTTGGCACGTGATCCAGGCATATGTTACATAATTTGCAGAGACATACTATCTAGCTTATTGAAAAAAGAGATTTCCGTGACACATTCTCATTCTTTTTCCCCCTCCTTGGCGATCGCCCAACGAGGCAGGTTGCAACATCGCGTATGAGGGAACACATTCGAGAAATAACCGACCTCGAAAGTATTATTTACTTCAACGCTCTGAAATGGATGAATACTGATATTATATTGTTTCGAATGATTAATTACACGTATAATTTTATAATGTCATTAGAAAGAAAGTAATCTATAACTTTAAAAAAAAAATCCATTTTTCCCCGTAGCAAAACTATGTAGAACATCATCAGCACATTGATATAAAACATTCCAATCATGCACCGTGAGTCCCCGTTTCTTCTCGTGCTCAATGTGAAAGAAGTAACGGCCTTTGTCGATAAATGATCTTTTTTCTATTAAGTACTATTATCAGATTGAAAAAGGCATTTAATTTTTACCAGAAATGTACCTGCATTTAAAAGTATTAAAAAAGATTCTCATACATTGACATGACAAGTTAAAAAAGGCTAATATATTAAAACCCTATTAACATGCACATTATTCTTCATATTTTGCCTTTTCACCACCCACTGATTATATCTTGCATATGAAAATCATTTCATATTCAAAACAATATTCCTGTCTAATTGTTGTTAAAATAATTATCATATATAAACTGCTTTTTCAGGTACAAATTGAATTATATCATAAAACATATTCGTTATACCTATTGTTTATGTTTTAAATCTTTTTTTTTTCATTTAATGTATCACATTTCCAAAAAAAAAAATCTCAATAAAAATAATATGGTTCCAATGTCGGTGGGCCATCTTGTGCTCGTGGGTACAAATTTAATAAACAACAATACTTCAAAAAGTGTCTATATACTCGGTAGCCTGTGATGACTATGAAGTAAAAACAATAATAACATGTACTTAATTGTAAGTTTTGTTTTGCATAAACAATTTCGAATATGAAATTATAAAAAATTGCGGAGAAATAATGAAATTGTATTCAATTTCAACTAATGTCATTTGAGCATACGGTCAATCGCATTTAGAACACAGGGGCTTTAAAGAAAGTGTGATGAGGGTCAAGCGTTCACAATCTGCTGTACATAGCAATTAATAACCAACCACAAAAGTTCATAGATTAAAGGGGCCTTTTCACAGATTTTAGAATGTATTGAATTTTGCCATTAAATGCTTAATATTGATAAATGTAAATATTGGATCTACAAAGCTATAGCAACAAAACAAAAATACAATTTAAGAAAAAAAAGAAAAAAGTAACCCTCAACTTGGCTCGAATCATTGACTCCTGGAGTCCTGGAGTAAAAGTCTATCGCTTAGACCACTCGGCCATCCGTGCTCATAAAATGAGATATGTATTTTATACTTTATATAAGCAATCCTCGTAGTATCACAACATATAACGACAACAACAGAACTCTTCGAATTATTCAATCGTTTCGCGTTGCAACGCTTTATATTTTTCAGGTTTTAAAATCGTCAAAGGATTTTTAAAGTGGATATTTTAAAGCATGGTAAATGTTCGGTTAAAGTATTTTCTAACAAATATCATAACTAAAACGAAAATTTTGCGAATCTGAAACAACTTTTTTTAATATTGTCAATTTACCTAAACGCGGAAAGGCCCCTTTAAAACTTTGCATGAGAAAACATTCACGATATATGTTTCTTAGGCGGTGTTCAGAGCGTGAGTTCAATCTGCTTTTGATTTGATTCCAACCGAATAATTGATTAGTACAAAAAGCTACTGCATTTTGTTAGGCCGAAAAATTGATCAAAATGTGCTTAAATGTTTAAATGTGAAATGATGACAGGCGATATATTAAATGACAGCAAACATTAAATTGTATAGCGCTCGTGAATATTTATGAATAAGTTTGATAACGTCTAGCGTAACCTGTGAAATGTTTCCCCTAATAACAATGCAGTGAATAATATATCAGAATCTGACGCATACGTGAGAACAGTTTTTAAGCATGCCCAATGATCTCAATTCTTCAGTCTAAGTCGTGATGTTGTTTAGAAAAGTAGCGTTCTAATTTATATTAAAAAACTGTGTCTTAATTTTTTTATTTAATATAATTAATAATTATTACTCAAAGTTGCACAAAGTTATCATTTGGCTTTATTTCGGTTTATATTAATCTGATGCGTATATATTGCATCTTAAAAATTCTTTGTTTAGAAAATAAATACATCTATTCGATCAAAATATTTAAAAATAAAATGTTTCTTATATTTAATAAATAACACTATGGAATTTATTAACAGCATGTGTTAAAATTGTATGTAGCTCTTAATCAAATATGCTCGGTGCTCGACATTAAATACTAAAATCGATAATAACTAAGACAACTGAATATTAAAAAACGAATACGACACATAGTGTGTTCACGACTGACTGACTAATGTGATTAAGTTTGAAATTAATTGATGATATGGACATTTCTTGGTGAAGCGAATATATGTCATATTCAACCGTTTTGAATGTAAAAAGAATATAGTAATTGATAATTTAGCCATTGAATATGATGTGATTTTATTTTGCAGCTGTATCTTCAGGCGGAAGGAGTAAGGCTGTCGCTATGGATACTTGGACTTCACGTGTGGACGGCCTTAGCTTCTGTGGAACCTTTGAAGTACCTGCCGCATGACTTGCAGTTCTATTTAAACACCTGTCACGGATGCGGAGACCTAACGGAGCAAACAGGTTTGTAAAATTCAAATGTATCTCGTATTTTACCAGACAAGGTAGGCCTTTAGCGACTAGAAACTCATACAAATAATTGTTAAATTCTCGACAAATGTCTTATGAATAAGGCTTTTTCGCATGTGTTTTTGTCGTCTTTATTTGATCCATTTTCGCGTTGAATCCTGTATATCTGTAACGTAAAACTATTCTGATTTACCGAGCGGCATCATGAATATGAATGATCGTTTAAAAAAACGAGATGATAAATAAATGTCTGGCAAAAACGTAGCTCCAAAGTCGACCCGGAATCAAGTCTGGGCCAAAATTTATTACAGGTATGTCATATACTATGGAGTTGAATTTCTTTTATGAACCATGAACTTATTTTATGTAATTATCAGATTGAACCATTCATTCACCTTGGTTTATAACTATTGTGGTTAGTTATTAAAAGAAGTTCGCGTTCAACGATTCGATATAATGAGTGCAAAATCGTTTAGACTGTGTGTTACCATTCTAGTGTGTAACCAAATATTTCCAGTAACTACCGTCTTCTGAACCTTTAAAGTAGTTCTAATTTGTGAGCAGAAAAAGCCAGATGATAAGTATACGCGTCCGTATATATAATTCAATAAATATATAAATACACACACACACACACACACACATATATATATATATATATATATATATATATATATATATATATATATATATATAAATACTATCGCGACCGTTGGGCGAAGCCGAAATTCAATTTTGCAGAGTTAAGTCGACCTCGACCATTATGGCGAAGGTGACTTAATTCTCTTAATTAATTATTAATTACCTGTTAACTATTCCGCTTTAAAAATTAGTATGCTTGTAGAGCATGATATAGCAAGTATATTGATACATTTGAAGACGTTTTACAATAGAACATGCATTTTTCATGATTTTTCTTTAAAAAAAGTATGTATGTGGTTATGAAATCCAGCCTTAGGGCGCATTTTAAAATATGTGGATTTTATTCTTCTAAACCAATAATATATGTTTTCGGTTGGACCCTGTAAAGAACAAGTTTCGAACGCTGCAGATGTCTGTACATTTTACATTTCGTTGTTTTGTTGTTTAATATATAAGAAATACATTTCAAAATTTCGACTTGTCCAAAAACACTTAGTTTTCTTTTCTAAACCGGAAACTGCTACGCAGTTAATGGTAGCAATTACAGACTTAAGAAGCTCAGCACCTTAACGCTGATTTTGATCTTGCTGTGCTTACCAATTTTAACGGTATATAGTCATTGAATTCAAATTCGAATATTAAAATTGTATTACAGCGTCAACATTATATAACAACAATTATAGTATGAGTCAAACTAATTCTTGGGTCGTTTTAGTTGTGTTGTTGGTCATATTACAGATTGATTGTGCTAAAAAGTTTATTTTTACCATTTAAAACGAAAATTGGTCTTATAATTGTCAATAGTTGTTTAAAAATATACAAAAGTTAGAGCATACTCGTTTTTTTTGTATTACCATTTTTTCAGCGAAATTTAAAACATGTCTTTATCTGTTCTTCAAAAATGCTTCTCGTCAATAACCCGTTTGAAAATTAAGAACAAAAATGTCTGAATGAGCGAAGTTTATAAATATTTTAATCTTCGTTATGAGAACCTCCTTTTGGCTAATTCAGATCTTATTTTGATTTTGACAATGCTATTCTCGCAACATATGTGTGTATACGTGTAATATGTGTTCAGTTGTATTGCCAAAATGGCTGTTATATATTTATTTCTATATTTAAATGAACCCTGCATTATCGAGACGTCAAATAAATGGAAGCTTTTAGGGTCTTTGACTAAAAACTTACATATGGGCATACCTATAGTACAGTCAGGCTCCTTTTCATTGGACAAATACTCGTATACTATGCTAAAATCCAACACGGCACATAATTAAACATTTAAGAAAACGGTTAAAATATGTATAAAAATATCACAACTTCTGAAATTTTGTTGACATACATGCTCAGAATTTAAAACGTAAATTTAGTATTAACAATTTAACAATTTTAAACGTAAGATCAACATTTCTATCCTATAAAACGCAGGAGCAACTTCAGATTTAACCGTAACAATGAACACATAGGTAGTAAAAGTTATGTAGGCATGCTGTACACAAAACATGGTCCCGAATGAATTACAGTTTATATGCGTGTAAACAACAATCATATAATTCTCGAAATATGTTTAGAAAAGCGCTTAGTTTGGAATTCCCCATTATGCTGAAAATTCACACACATAGAAAGTATCAGTTTGTCCATGAACTTAAATTATCCGACGACAAAAATGAAAGCGTTCAGGTACTTCGACTTAATGATCATTTAAGGGCAAACCCATTGTAGTCTTCTTTTCGTTGGACAAATACCTGTATGCTATGCTGAAATATATCATGGTATATAATTATCAACGGTAATAAAATATATAAAAGATATTACAATTTTCGTCATTGTGTTAAGGCACATGATCAGTAATTACAGGTGCTTTAAACATAACATTTATATCCTAAATAAACGCTCGGGCAACTAGAGTTATACTCTTATATATCGAATATATATTTAGAAAACGTTATAGACATGCTGAACATAAACATGGTCCTGAATGGATTCCAGTGGTAACACGTGTAAACAAACGTTATGCAACCCCATGAATATGTTTTAAACGCTTTGTTTAAAAATTCCCCGTAATGATGGAAATACACACGCATAGAAATTATCAGCTTGTCCATGCATGCAAAATAATTCAACTATTATGGTAAAATGTATATATTCCTTTATGCGTTTTTATTTGTCTACCATATATGTTTATTCAGGCGTACACTGTTTGCATATAATTCTTACATAACAATAAGGCGATATCATATTATTTCGTACAAATGAGAGTTTCAATGATATAAGTTTAATATTAACCAGAACAAATAAGTAGTGAGTCAAGTCAATTTACAATATACGTTAATATGTTAACGTTTTTTTTGGTATTAAAATACATCATAACATCTTCATTTTGTATATCATTAAATTTTATATAGATATAGATATTTAATTTGACACCATCAAGAGAATGCGTTTATATACTTCGACATAATACTGTTTTGGTAGAAAACAAACTAAATGTATGAAAGAAAATAACAGAAGCTAAAACTTTTATCACATGGCTGCAACACGCCCTTAATATAATAACATGGCAACACAAAACTTTTTATTGATACGTTCTTTTCTTCCAGCAAGTCCGTGTGAATATCAAAGCGCTAGGGGCACTGAAGTTGTTCGCTGTTGTATAATCTTAGACGCAACTCAGTTTTCAAAATTATGTTATAGCATTTTATATCGCAAGTTTGAAATGAATACACCCCATTCAATTTATAAAGAGTGTGTCTTAAAGCACAGGTTGAGATGGGTTTTTTATAACATAAATAAAAAAGATGATTTAAGCTTCATTTTGGGAAAACAGGGCTTTTTGCATATGCATTAATTGTCATCCCAGTACCAGATACTGTCTTTAAACGAAAAACACCATACAATCAGAAAGTGTCGTCCTTGATTAGCTTGTGCGAATTACACAGGCTCAATGTGTACAGGCTAATCATATTTGACATGCATTAAGGCCCGTTTTCTCTGAAAGCAGCCAATATATACAGATTTCAATGATAAACACTAGACTTGCCAATGTCGTCTTACAAGCTGTTAAACACTATTGATTAAATACACACACTGCAGTAGTAGCGCAGACGCTCCTAACATTCGTCTTCTGCATAATGTCAATGCAGGTAGTGCAGGCAGGAAGTGGTTATCGTTCATAGCATAGCTTACATCAGACTTACTTGCAGTTATCGTTCATAGCCTAGCTAAAGCAGACTGAATTGCAAAACTGCCTCTCTACATTAGTTGTGAGCTAAAGCTCACAACTAAACACCAACCATAACATTTCACAATGTTGAAAATGCAACCTTATTCTGAAAATGTATATAAAATAAATAAAAATAAAGCTATCCGTGTAAGTATGAATAATCAGATAATATTATGAACTAGATTGTTGGCAATGCTACTTTCCCAACATCTGTGTTTACACATGTGATTATTAGAGAAAGCATTTGTTAAAGAAAATGGTTTTTATGCAAAGTTCATTCAGTATTAATATGACGAAACAAAAAAACTAGTTCATCTTAGCAGTTGGATTTAAATTTTGCATCTGTTTAAATGGTGATATACTATTAAAGTCGTCAACGTTTTTGTTGCCAAAATCATTGTTATAGACTTATTTCTTTATATACATTGAACTTAAATTATCCGACGACAAACATTAAAGCTTTAAGGTACTTCGACTTAATGCTGATTTAATGGCAAACCCATAGCGCAGCCTTCTTTTCGTTGGACAAGTACTTGTATGCTATGCTGAAACCCAGCAGGGTACGTAAATATACATTCACAAAAACGGTAATAAAATATATAAAAGATATCACAACTTTTGAATTTGTTAACGTCCACTATCAGAAATTACATGTTCTTTAATACATAACATTTCTATCCTAAATAACATACTTTTAGTAGAAAACAATATAAATTCCTAAATAAAATTATCAGATTCTAATACTGTGATCACATTTCTGCAACAAGCCCTTAATATAATAACATGACAACACAAAACTTTTTTATTGATATTTTTTCTTCCAGCAAGTCCCAAAGAATGAAACCAAACATAACAGTTCAGACTGTGGAAAATGCAACCGAATTCTTAAAATGTATGCAAAAATACATTATTATAAAGCTTGTTGATGTCAACAAGACAATTGATTCCCATTTTAAATAAAAATTGTTTGTATTTTACATATACCTCATGCTGATACATATTTGTACAATAAACCAAATATTAAAAACGACAAAAGAGAAATTTGGTCGAAACAAATCATAAGAATGTTTAAAAAGAAATAAAACACGAAGTACAAATCGAACTAATGAATGACGGGTCATACGAGCGAACAATATGAGACAGCGCCTTTGGCCTGTTGCGGATAAAAGTGTTAAAATACGACACTCGGACACTTAAACACTTAAAGAACTTTCCATGTACAATGAGTTGCTGACTTCGACTAGCTAGCATTCATTTATATACTTCTCAGTCTGGATGTTTTTGTTTTTATGATTTTTTATTTGTATAATTATACATTGTTTACTTTCTAAATGCCTTTAAGTTTTATATGATTATCAACAATCCCCTCTCTTTTCAGTACATATTTTACTGCTTGTAAAGGAATTTTTTTTAGGTGGTAAATATCATATAAGTTATACTTATTTTCCTTACTTTATATTTCGGTTCTATTAATATACACAACCAAGGTGTACAATTTGGCTCTTTACACCCATAATTGCATCTTCTTCCTGACCATGTGCGACGATGCTCTGAATAATTAACTATATGAGGTTATTTCTTGAAAGCTTTTTTTTTTCAAAAGATGGGATGTAATTGATACTTGTTCGTTCATTGCATCGTGCCTCAGAAAATTGTAGCGCTGTTGTTCTGGTTTCTTCTTACCATAGAGTAATTAATTTGTAATTAAATTGAACATTTGTAGTTCTCTTTTATTGCCTTTTAATTTGTGTTACAATCCTATCAGGTAAATGTTTATTTACACGTATGTGTGTTTTGAATATCGCTGGGCCAAATGTGAGGTTGAGCGCTCTAAAACCGGTTCAAACCCCCAAATGCTTAGCATTGACCGTTCCAATGCGGTGACACCAGCTTTATTCAACGGCCTTTGTTATGTGTGTTGTTTTGTTATGTTCTATGCTGTGCTGATCGGCAATTGGTCATAGGCCGTAAATAAAGCACCAGGCGCGGTTGATGATGGGAATGCTGTGCCGCTATGGCAGCTGAAGTTTCACCTTGTTTACCTTCATTACAGTGGCATTGAACCTCAAAGTTATGACATCAATATGTACACAAATTTCTAAAATGATTTTTATTTCAAAATACATAAATACATTTCCCGTGAGATATTTCCAGTTTATACCAGTATTATATGTTCAAATTATATTCTTAATTTCATGTTTTTTTGAAGACTTTGCCCATTTGGGCCCTTCAAAAGTGACATAGCCCCTCGGCGTGAACGATTTTGTTGCCAAAATCATTGTTTTAGACTACTTCTTTATATAAATTGAACTTAAATTATCCGACGACAAAAATGAAAGCGTTCAGGTACTTCGACTAAATGCTGATTTAAGGGCAAATCCATAGTACAGGCTCCTTTTCGTTGGACAAGTAACTTGTATGCTATGCTGAAACCCAGTATGGTACGTAAATATACATTTACAAAAACGCTTATAAAATATATACCGGTAAAAGATATCACAACAGTTGAATTGTGTTAACGCCCATGATCAGAAACTACATGTACTTTAAAACATAATATTTCTATCCTAAATAAAGGCTGGAGCATATAGAGTTTTACTCTTATATAATGATCGCATATTTAAAACACGTTAAAGGCATGAACATTAAACATGGTCCTGAAAGGATTACAGGGTATACGCGAGCAAAAACAAATTATGCAACCCCAGGAATATGTTTTAAAAAGCGCTTTGATCAAAATTCCACCTAATTCTAGACATACACATACAGAAAGAATAAGTTTGTCCATGCAAGCGAAATAATTAAACTATTATGGTTTAATGTATATTTTTCTACATGCGTTTTATTTGACTACCATAGATGCGTATTCAGGCGTACACTGTATGCATATTACATAATTATATGGCGATATTAAAATCAGTTTTTCGTACAAATGAGAGTGTCAATGTTATAAAGTTAACATTTATCCAGAAAATATAGGTGATGAATCAGGTCAATTTAAAATAAGCGTTGACGTTTTTTCTATATAAAAAGTACAACATAAAATCTACATTAACTATGTATTGTTAATTGTATATGAAGATATTTAAGTTGACCCCATCAACAGAATGCGTTCATATACTTCGACATAATACTGTTTTAGTAGAAAACAATATAAATGCATGTAAGAAATTATCACGATCTAAAATTTTGATCACATTGCTGCAACAAACCCTTAATATAATAACATGACAACTCAAAACTTTCTTATTGGTACTTTTTTCTTCCAGCAAGTCTGAGTGAATTAAACCAACCATACGTTTCAGACTGTAGCAAATGTAACCTAATTCTGAAAATGTATATAAAAATACATGATAATAAAGCTATCCGTCTAAGAATGGGTAATCAGATATAATTATACAATGTTTTATCAACTAGATTGCTGCCAATGCTATTTTCCCAACATCTGTGTTTACACATGTGATTATAAGAGAAAGCAATTTTTTAAGAAAAGGACTTATTTTTATGCAAAGTTATATCAGTATTAATATAACGAAACATAAAAATAAATAAAATATTTCAACCCATCATGGTACATAATTATACATTCACGAAAACGGTAATAAAATATATAAAATAATTCACAATTTTCGGAATTGTGCTAACGTACATGGTCAGTAAATATGGGTACTTTAAAACATTTTATTTATATCATAAATAAACGCTGAAGCAAATAGAGCTTTACTCTTATGTAACGAACACATATTGAGAAAACGTTATAGTCGTGCTGAATATAAAACATGGTCCTGAATGGATAACAGGGTATACACATGTAAACAAAAGTTATGCAATCCCAGGAATATGTTTTTTAAGCGCTTTGTTTAAAATTTCCCGTAATGCTGAAAAACACACATACAAGCCCTTAATATAATAAAATGAAAACACAAATTATGATCCTTTTTCCTGCATTAAATCCGAATGAATCACACTAAACAAAAATTTCACACGTGGGAAAATGCAACCTAATTTTGGAAATTTATATAAAATAAATAATAATAAAGCTATCAGACTAAGTATGAATAATCATGAACTAGATTGTTGACAATGCCATCATCTGTGTTTACACATGTGTTTTAAGAGAAAACATATGTCAAAGAAAAAGGATATATGTTTATGCAAAGCTAGTTCAGTATTAATATGACGCAATATAAAAATCAATGAACTATTTCAACTAAGCATATTGGATTTTAATTGTACAACTATTTAAATAGTGATGTGCTATTTCAGGTCTGAACATTATGTTGCCAAAATGTTTTCGTTATAGATTTATTTCTTTATATGAATTTAACTTAGATTATGCCGACGACAATAATGAACGCTTTCAGATACTTCACTTAATGCTGTTTGAAGCGCACATCTATATTAAAGGCTTCTTTTCGTTGGACAAATAATTTTATTCTATGAAAAAATCCATCATCATTCATAGTTATACATTTACGAAAACGGTAACAAAAAACGTAAGATATCGCAATATTTTTAATATTGTTAACATACATGTTCAGAAATAAGTCTAAAACATTACATGTCTATCCTAAACGCTTAATAAAAAATTTAATGTTAAAAATAACATAATTAATATTACAGAAAGCATTGGTGGTTTAAATCGGTTAAATCCGTTGGCATGCTGTACCTTAAACTTGGACCAGACCAGAGGATTCACACGTGTAAACAAATATTATGCCTCCCTGGAAATGTTTTCAGACAAGCAATGCGTACTACATTTTAGCTAGTCTTTGTGAGAGAAGCGACAAATTACATGAAAACAGAAAGCTGCAATGCAAAAAATTGGAGTAAAACTGCGGTCAGCGCTTTGTTAAGAGAATAATCATGCTTTTTATTCTCCTGAGCACGAAGTGCTCAAGGTGAGCTTTTAGGATGGTCTGATGTCCGTCGTCCGTCCGTCGTCAACATTTGCTTTAAACAGCATGTCCTCTGAAGCTGCTGACTGGATTTTGATTAAATTTTCAGGAATGATCAGTGGATAATCATCTACAAAAGTTATATAAATCGTTCCGCTCCGCTGATTAAGTAGGTCACATAAGCTAAACAAATGATTTTCCACTTAATCGACATCTCCTATTTAACCAATGCATGGCTCTTGACCAAACTTCACAGGAATGATCCGCGGATGGTACTCTACCAAGTTACATAACTAGTTCCGTTAACATGCATTATACTAGTAGGTCACAGGAGCACTTAATCGACATTCCATCCTAAACCAATGACTGGATTTGGATTAAACTTTACAGGAATGATCAGTTGATGATCCTCTTTTCTCATTAAAATAGCAGTTCCGCTCCAATGCTTAATTAAGCAACAAGAGCTAAAAAAAGATATTTCACTTTAATGACATCTCATTCTTAACCAATTATTGGATCTTGACCAAACTGCACAGGAATGATTCTTGGATGACCTTTAAACAAATGGCTAAAATCGTTCTGCACCACTGAACAAGATGGCCATCAGAGCTAAAAATAGAAATGCCTTTAAACGACTTCTTACACTATGCCATTTATTTTCTTTAAAACTTCACGTGACTGTTCTTGGTGACACTTAATAAAGAAAATAAGCCAAAATCGCTCATTTTGATACAAGTACATACACTTTTGCGCTGACCTAGACACAATGGAAGTCGAATCTGAATATAGATGCCAAAAAGAGCGATGTTCAACAGGTGAGCGACATATGTCCATTTTGGCCTTCTTGTTTATTGTCGGTTGGTCTGTGATTTCCTCCTCATTATTTGTATTGTAAGACTCCATTTCATAATAAATACCAGTGACAGGATCATGGAAAAATAATAAGTTCTGTCCAATCCTTTTGAAAATGTTTTATTTTATTTTTTTGTCTGTTTTGAGGGTTTTATTCAAATCAAAACTGTAACATCCAAAACGATACAACTACATATACATATAAGTGCATAAAATATTAACAGTGGTTACATAAAAAATAGTAGTTCAAAACTTGGTTAAAAAGTAGGTAACACATCTGAACATTCAAAATTTACAACAAGCAATAATAAAAAAAATCTACCAAAAACAAAACAAAATAAGGAACATGTATAAACAGATACACGTCTTTTGAAAATTGTTAAGTGACAAAAAGTAGTTCACCAGAGCAACTGACTACCGTCTTCAACTTCCCTGCATAGTGTACAACCCTTGTCTTTGACCTAACTTAAAGGTGTGTTTTGAAATACTTAATGTCTGAAAATTAATGTGAACGTTAATCAGATCCCGGTAATATTAATGTCTACATTACAATGTTTTTACACGTCCCGCAGGCGCTCAGAAAGCGGAAAAACCAACAGAGCGCAAGTTCTAAATAAAATATATTAGCACAAGCCAAGTAGACATGGTCCCTAAAATTTGTACCGGGCTCAAAGATGTTCAGCGAAACTCCTATATCTACTATACGAAAGATAGAAGGGACAAAGTTGTGCCAATTGGTTATGAATGTTAGTTTATAACCCAGAATATGTATTTTTCCTGCCTCTGTTGCAAACATTGACCAAATAAAGCAGGGTCGGATAAACTAGTTGATATCCTGCAGTACATCACGTGACCGTGATCTAACCGTAAGTATGTATTCCTACGCGCCGATTAACATGTTCTAATATTTGACCTTTGAAATTTATTGGGACGCATCATGAATGTTATCGTTATATTATATATCATCCTTTTTGTCTTCTTTAAAATATATTACCGAACCAGCTTTCCGTATTTATAATTTTCATTTACTTGATTACGCAATGTATGACGTATCTAGTGTGACGTCATTTCTCAGATAAAACATACTATCTAGATAGATAGATCTAGTTTCTCTCAGTATTTTAGGGACAACAATTTTGACGCGGTGGTTTTAACCCTGTTTTTTTAATATTTTAAAGCATCGAACGAATCATAAACGTAGATCTATTTCGGATTGTGTGTTTGTCATTCATAAGTGTTAACTTCGATAGGAAAAAAATAATTCGCTACGACAGGATTACGATTTCGTAAATCGGCATTCGAACCCGAATCCATCCATGAGCCATCTGATGATATTGATCATATGATATTGGCCTGGGTTCCTCTTCCAATTAAGCTATCTGACCTTTTAAAAAATATGTAGGTAAACTGCAATGTTGTATAATAGCATGATACCTTGCTTAAGAAAATTTTACAAAGAATTACATTTAATTTATATTTTGTTATGATTTAGAACAGTATATTGTCAGTTCAAAAGCTCAAATGAGTTAATGTTTGAAAAGCCCACAAAAGCTTCTGTTTGTAAAAATGATGCTAATTAATTTGCCGACTGTGTATAGTTGAGATAAAATCACCTTATTTTGCACAAATCTGGTAAAATATATATGGTTTGAATACCAACTGCGGATAAGAGCAACAGAACAGTCCTTGTAACTAAATAACTCTAATATTTTAATAAGTAATTATCTAAACCATAAAGTGACCTATACTTCGATAATTATGTATACCTGAAGAGAAGATATATCGAAGGTGAATATTGCGTAACACATGAAACTATACACGGTTTTTCAATAAATAGGAACAATGCCTGTCGCCAGGTAATAACGACACATTGACGATATAAAACACGGGCTATCCTTGTTATACATTATAAACCCATTCATATAAAATAAAAATTAATCGTAGTTTGGCATTTCAGATCAAATAGTTAGCAAAAGTGATTTAACAAAACATCTAATTTAAATGTCCGTTACTGTCGCCTTCTCATATTAATTACATTATACCATCCACATATAAGTAACCTCTGTGATACTGTTGGTTTTAAACAATGCATTTTCTTCGAAAACAAATATGTAAATATGTAAATGTAAACTATTGCAGCACCAATTGCTACGGGGAAGTCAAACAGAATGTTTCAATTGGAAAACAACACTCGCGTGAATATTCAGAACCTTTATGAACAGTATTAGATTTAGCAATAGTGCTTATAATAAATTAAACTTTCGGTTTACTGGTATAAATGAATATACCCACACAATAATGGGCTAAAGTCAAAGAAGTTGAATAGTATATCAGAGGGGGTAATCACGTGACAAACAAGATGGCGACGTCCATGCCGAGGCAGGTATTTTTCGTCGTTTTATACCCTTTATTACTTGTATTTTTTTATGCCGCTCATTTTCCAGCCATATTAGGAAGAAAGTTACTGGCTACTATTTCATAGTAATATTCGCTCTACATTTCGACTTTACTCGGTGCGAAATTTCTTAGCGGAATGACCTAATTAGGGCTCCATTAAGAAAATTTGCGGGGAGTCAAGTCGAGATATTTAGCGAATTTAAATACGAAATATACGCTAATCACCTTTTACTGATATGGCTGGAAAGTGAGCGTCATTTAAAAATAAACAGAGGTAATAAAGGGTATAAAACGACGAAAAATAATTGTCTCGGTATGGACGTCGTCATCTTGACTATCACGTGATTACCCCTTCTGGTATATGCGATCGCAGAAATGTCCGTGACGATAAAATATCCGTGACTTGTAACATATATAACGTTTCAGGCATGTTGGGAGATTGGGATTTATACTTCCATTGTGTTTATTTCATTGCAATGGTTTATAAAGAATGCTAGCACTTATGTGTGTGCCTAAATTATATTATGTTAATATTGTAAATCTGCAAAGGAACAGTTTGTGTGGTCTAAATGCTCAGTTAACACTATTTTTCACAAGTAATATATGTCACACTTAAGAAATATTTTGTATAGATAATGCCATTATCATCCATTTCTGCATGTTTAGCGCGAAAGCTCTGTATCGGCTATTGTTTAATGTTTGCTTCACACAATACATTTTTCAATGTTTATTAAATTTCCGTTACTCTATAGTGTCGTTTAAATTTATTGAAGTGCACTTATATAGGAAACAGAACGAATAAACATATGTAATTAGTGGTTCACCTCAGTCATAAATATGATTATTTTGTAATTAACATTATATCGAAATCAACACAACACGTTTTATACAAAATACAAAACTTGTGTTCAGTACATATTTAAAAAAATGAGACAACACAATTTTTCTTTCTTCATTTGATCATTGAAATTTTCGTGAGATAAAAAAGAAACACTTCACTGACGGTCTCTACAAACAGATAGGCATCTTCAGAATGAGGTACTTTTATTGTAAAATCCTCTGTACATTATACAGTCGTTTATATTCTGCATATTTGACAATAAAACAAAGTAACAGACATTTAGAGTAGGCTCTGTTGAATAATATACACGGGCACAAACAAACCATCATATATAAAAAAGTATAATAGATATGCATGTAAAACTTCGCATGTACGTGTGTGATGGATATGGCTCCTCAATAAACATATCAAAAACGCATGCGTAAATATTTTAAAAAAATCAATTGTACACCCCTGGTGTTCCTATTTATTGAAAAACCGTGATAAACAAATTGTGCAGCAAACAAAGATTGGTATATACCAAGGAGCTATATAATAATCTATTATGTATGTCCTTGGCATTTCCTCCTTAAAACACTAAACAATCAACTAGAACCTACAATGTAAAATTTAGAACAGCCAACTGCTGCTACCTTCTCAATTATAATTTTCACTGGCATCAGCAATGATTTCTCCATGTTGCATACTGTACTTAGATTTCACAAGGGCCAGGCAGCATTTTTGTTTTATTTTCCTTTGTGAGCATTTAAAGTCAAAGTAATTTCAAATTACCATAATTGAGGAATAAATGCAAGGTAGGTCAGCGATAATTATGTCACCCACCAAAACATATTATTTAATACCATTGATATAACACTTTGATAATTTTACACTTGTAAGTATATATTTTTTAAGTACCAAAATACTAGGATTAAATTAATTTGTATATTCCTAACTACTGTTTAAACGTCATTTTAGTTAGCGACTGTCACGTCACCCACCGTACTCAAGGTAGCGACTATCACGTCACCCACCGTACTCAAGGTATAGAATGTCAAGTCAGCCACTGTACTAAAGGTAGCGACTGTCATGTCACCCACCTCAAAGTTATTTATATTTATTTGAATTTATGTTTTAAATATGGTTAATCACATTTGATCACATCTTTTGATTGCTTGAATCAATCACATTTTATAGTATCTATAAACATTGCACTATTAGTATTTGTAGTAATTATCAAATAATTAATTTAGAATGTTCTTTACCAGAAAGGTTAGCCCAGATGTCAATAAGAGCACTATCTCCCTCACTATGAGATATTGTCAAAGGTAGCAATATTTGTTTGAATCATGCCATTTTGTGAGGCATAACAAGTAAGCTAAATTCTTGTATTTTTTGCAATAGAAGAGAATAGATATCACGGTACCTGAACCACGTGACTTTTTCGGCTATGTGTGGGACAATCGGATGTAAACAAAACGTCGCTTCAGGTAACCTTTTTGATAATTTCTTCATTATTTCAAAACCATTTAAAAAACAAAACAAAGACGAGTGCCCGGTCATTGTAAAAAGGCACAACTTTGTTAAGTTTGCGCAAAATTAATTAAGTATTTTTTTCCAAAAAGTGCAACCGCGTGTTTGAAAACACATGATGTGAAATGCTATGTGTGGTATATTTTTTGTTCAATCAACAAAAACATTGATAATAATATTGTCGAGGGTTTAAAAATAGGGCGGACATTGTAATTCTTCATAGAGAAGCTACTTACATTGTATGTTTGCGCAAATACATCTTATTCGGAGTGTGTGTATATAAATGTTATACTGCTATGTGTTGGATACATTTTTTAAATGCTATGTGTGGTATACAAGAATTCTGCATTTAATCTGAACACAGTTTTGTAAGAATCTAGAACATAAACTTTAGTCTGTCCTGAAAATATATCAAATTAACCAAATGTTACATTATTGAATACTGAAGTAATCGTGTAATGATTAACCAATTTATGTTTAACTGAACTTAATTCTTATTAAAGCATACATGTTATGTTGAAATATAATATTTCTTTGTTTTATTTATTGTCTTTAAATAAATATAATGATTGATATTTCTGCCTGATTATTGAATTTGGTCCATTTTTTAATGAATGACAAAGAAAATAAATAAGAGCACATGCTTTAAAATGGGTTTTACTTCTTTTGTTTTTCAGACTTGAAAAGGATTAGTCGAAAGATCTGTAACGCTTTTAAGGTTCGAAGCTGTGTAAGAACTACATGAACACCATCAAACCACACGGAAGGTGATATGTGGCAAGTTAAAAATCAAAACCACGGTGACAGAGACAGGGACCCCGCTTCATTCTGTGATGTTTATGGAAAGCTATTTCAACTAACTACGCAAACATACCATTTAACATGTATTTTTGCATAAGCAAAACAAAGTGTGTGTATTGATATGTGTGTATATTTATCGGTTTTGTATCTATGTTATTACTAAAATTGATTAGATGAATATAAAATCTGATAATGTGTGTTAATAAAACAGGTGTTTCATAACAAATAATTTAAATCCAATGATGCGTGTTTGTGGTCTATTCCAATATCATCTCCATTTGAACATCTTCGAATCCAATAATGCTTGTTTGTGGTCTATTCCAATATAATCTCCATGAATATCTTCAGTATATCAAAATAAACACGTCATTAATAATACCATTACTTTATAACTAGCATGCACATGTAACAATAGAAATTAAAGCGCCAAATACATAAAGAAGTACATTAGTATTCACAAAGAAATTGTAATCAGTCAATTTATGAATTTGCAAATCTTGCTATTCAAACATATGAATGCTTCAATTAAGTCATAACAAATGATCATCGCCAAAACGTCTTGACTTGTGGGGGTCATTATGCCAACAAACATATTGAATTGCATCAATACTTAATTTACTCAAATTCAAATGAAAGCTGAATAACTGACAATAGTTTGAGATGTTTAATGAAAATACCCATTCGCCCCGGTCATGAAAGGGCGCTGCAAGATCTTGTTTACCACTGCACCAAGTAATTAACATTAAATCATATAATGTTGTTCAATTTGTTGAAATGTCAAATTTTATGTAATGTTTACTTTGATTGTTTTCTTTCCCTGCAATACTTGCACCATCTGGTAATAAATCAAACAGTCATTTAAACTTTGGAACATTTACTATACATGTTTGTATATGACAACTTTTCATTGATCAAGATATCAGTACGTCTCTTGAAGGTGCTTCCAAAAATACTTTAATCTCCCTGAAAAGAACAAAATACAACTGATATAAACTGTTAAACTTAAAAAATAGCATGTGTGATATATCAGATAGCTCAATAGGATTTACATACAAATACATGATTTTCCAGAAAAAAATGTCATTGATCCTAGTGTCTATTTGTTTAAAAATGCTTATGATCTCTTTATGCTTATTTATTAAATTCGTTACAGTCAAAAATGCCTACACATTCCTGCTAAAAACACACAACTAACACTTTTTGTAGTTTTGTTGCAATAATATTCACATGACATCTTGCACAAACAATCCTTACGATTTGTGTATTAAACAAGTGCATTAGTCGGCAGTAACAATTCACTGAAAATTCAACATTTTGTAACAATATATTTTATAGAAACAAACAAGAAAAAGTTTGCCCAACGGAACTTTTTTCCTGTCCGTGCGTGGGTGGCTTTGTGTTAGGAGATCCCCGACCGTGTTTTGACCTCTCTGCCACACTGTTCGCAAACAAAGGCATTCTAAAAGTAAACAAAATATGAATATAAGTTATCGACAATCATGATAATTTATAGTTACATGAACGTAGGATTATCATATTTAAGGCGCGCAAAACACTAACAACAATGTTTATTGACCAACTTTTGTTATTCAGACAGACTTTAAATGTAATTGACGTTAATGTCAATCTTTCGATTCTCTAGTTTAGTTTGTATACCACACAAAGCATTTAAAAAATTTGTCCCACACATAGCATCATTACATTTTCATACACACACTCCGAATCAGATGTATTTGCGCAAATATACAATGTATGTAGCTTCTCTATGAAGAATTACAATGTCCGCCCTATTTTTTAAACCCTCGACAATATTGTAATCTACGTTTTTGTTGATCGAATAAAAAATATACCAAACATAGCATTTCACTTCGTGTGTTTTCAAGCACGCGGTTGCACTTTTTGGAAAAATTACTTAATTATTGAGCGCAAACTTACCAAAGTTTTGTGTCTTTTGACAATGACCGGGCACTCGTCTTTGTTTTTTTGAAAATGGTTTTGAAATAATGATGAAATTATCAAAAGGTTACCTGAAGCGACGTTTGTTTACATCCGATTGTCCCACACATAGCCGAAAAAGTCACGTGGTTCAGGCACCTTGGATATGTACAATATCAGATAATAAAGTTTGGTCATGTTGAAATGATACTCAAATGTGATTTACCACCTTTAAATTTAAATGTAATGCATGGCTTAGACAGTGAAAGAAAAAACACTATGTGAAATGATTATGAAATCGAGTATTTGACTGTGCAGATTGTTGTTTGAAAAAGTTTGGTACCTGAGTACATGCCGAACCAATCGCGTGTTTGTTCCTCAATGGCAATCGTCCAATAAATAATAGCACTTACTTGTTTTGTCATCATTTTTAATAAAAAGTGCGAGTAGCGGTCGGTGTTGACACTTGCTATGTACACACAAAACGGTGACGTCATTCGTTACTTGGATACATTTTGTGATGACGTCATCGAACGGGGAAGTCCCTGAATGAAGACAAATGTTTTTACACGAAGAATGCTGATGCTTTATTCGAAATATAGTAACAATAATAATAATAGAGAGAAGAATTTTAAAATATTTAAAAGCCGTAAATTTGATCTTTTTTTCTATTTTATCATTATGATCAATCAGGAGACGCTGGTTATTTACTTCCAAAATTTCCAGTTCCGGTTTCGGATATCAGGTTCGGTTGCGCGCGAAGATACCAAACTTTTCAAAACAACAACCTGTGTAGATCTACAGTCCAATACACGTGTTAACGTAATGCGAGCTGTCGAGCCGCCTACGGCGGCTCAGCGAGCTCGCTATTAAAAGTACATGTTCATGTGCAGATAAGAGGTGGGATGTGCAAAGTTGCTTTACAATCACAGTTAGCTGTTAAAAACATTTATCACTCAAAACTGAGTTCATTGGTTGTATTAATGTTTTTTCAAAGACGAATTGAAATGCCTGATTTATCAGCTTGGTTTGGGTGTTTGGAATATAGATGGTACCAGCTTGCTAATTTGCAAAAAACAAACAATACTTGTCGTCTATCGTCAACTGTTGTGCCGCGTGTGCGAACATTTTTACTTCAACAATAAATCCTCTTAAACCTCTGGACCAATACTGATAAAACTTGTGTTTTTGCTAAAATGTATATAGTAGGAACTTACAAAAATCATCTTCTTCATAACGGTAAACACTAGTAAATGCATTGATTGTTATTGTAATGTAATGTACACATGTACTCGCTTACAGCGCGAACGGCCCTCCCAATCTGCACATTACCTGAATGCGTCTGAAATGCATTTTAGGGCGATGTTCTTCGAAGTTAAAAACGCAGTCAATTCCTAATTTTTGAGAAACGGACCTACCCATAACATTCATCTATTACAACTCTATAATACATACCTTGTTATAGAAATATATAATAGACATTGTTTCAAATAACTATCATCGATGATAAATTTATTATAATGATTTTGATAAAATATCTTTGACGAAAGCTTGAATATGCAATATTTTCATCATGATGCACCAATAATTTTTACGACCGTTTGAACAGCTGTTATATATCTTCATTAATCAACTACGCGTCCAATGAACGGGAATCTGTTCTTTATTCGTTCGAGTGTGGTTAGAATAACGTTTAACTTTCAGGCTCGTAGTTGCCTGTTGTCATGGTACGCAGCTGACTACACATTGTCCGAAGAATTAAAAAAAGAGAAGTTCAAATCTACAATAAAAAAATGACCCCTTAAAAGGGATATGGTGTGTATTTCTTGCGACCAAGACTCCGACCACTGTTTACAGCATTCAACATCCAAAATAATAAAATTAGTAAAATACCATTAATGTGGTTCCGCTTATTTGTACTGGTAGTAAACTGGTATTTAATCGTACAGTACTGTAATATCGTTTAGACATACCCCCCTTGAAAATGTGTGTCTGCGCGATTATTCAAATTGGCTGGCATGCAATCTTCATTTCCTCCATATCCCAATATTTTGCTTTAATACCCACCGATCAACGACGAGATACGATTCAAAATGCATAACTGTCACATTAAGAATTTTGCAAAGACTGATGCACTTCAAAATAACACGGTAGGGTTATTTGTGCCATGTAAACAAGCGTTGCATTGAGAATCCAACAAAATGGTTTGTTCATTGTAATATAGGCTAAATAAGTGCAAGTGCAAAGCAAATGGAGTCAATATTATTACATGTTCATGCAGTCTTATCGTGTTACACCGTTTTCATACAAGTAAAATGCGATCAGTATGAATTTTATACAAATAAAAAATGAATGCACATGGATTTTATAAAAGATTACAAACTTTTGAACAAATATAATGGTGTTTCCCAATCTTTTCCGCTGATAAGGTCGAGTGATGACGCGCACATTTTTTATCCAGTGTAACATCTTTCCATGTCCACATTTGGCTTTTGAAAGGGTAAAAACGGTACACCAGTCATATGCGGTTTGTGGCAATAACGGCTGTCACTATTGCACGTTCCCCAACTGCATCTTTTTGTTGGCATTACGACGACGTTTTAATGGAAAATATAGCGAACTTCTCAAATGTAAGTTATCGGTTTAAATTTTCGCGCCAGCCTTTGTTTGTACCTACCGCGCGTGCTCAAATATCGGAAAAACCCCAGACCGGAGAGTTCCGAATAACAACTATTGGT